>NC_092044.1:60627342-60927342 GCF_003086295.3 Arachis hypogaea | reverse complement strand
AGGCGGATTCAAATGGTTATGGAGGATTAATGATTAAAAGATAAATAAAACATAAAATAAAGATAGAGATACTTATGTAATTCATTGGTGAGAATTTCAGATAAGCGTATGGAGATGCTTTGTCCCTTCCGTCTCTCTGCTTTCCTACTATCTTCATCCAATCCTTCTTACTCCTTTCCATGGCAAGCTGTATGTTGGGCGTCACCGTTGTCAATGGCTATAGTCCCGTCCTCTCAGTGAAAATGTTCAATGCGCTCTGTCACAGCACGGCTATTCATCTGTCGGTTCTCAATCATGTCAGAATAGAATCTAGTGATTCTTTTGTGTCTGTCACTAACGCCCCACAATCACGAGTTTGAAGCTCGTCACAGTCATTCAATCCCTGAATCCTATTCAGAATACCACAGACAAGGTTTAGACCTTCCGGATTCTCAAGAAAGGCCGCCAATGGATTCTAGCTTATACCACGAAGATTCTGATTAAGGAATCCAAGAGAAATCCACTCAATCTAAGGTAGAACAGAGGTGGTTGTCAAGCACACGTTCATAGGTGAGAATGATGATGAGTGTCACGGATCATCACATTCATCAAGTTGAGGAACAAGTGATATCTTAGAACAAGAATAAGCTGAATTGAATAGAAGAACAATAGTAATTGCATTAATACTCGAGGTACAGCAGAGCTCCACACCTTAATCTATGGTGTATAGAAACTCTACCGTTGAAAATACAAAAGAACAAGGTCTAGGCATGGCCGAATGGCCAGCCTCCCAAAGAAAGTTCAATCATAAAAACATGATCAAAAGATGATCCGAAGATTGAAAGATTCCCCCCTAATACAATAGCAAAAGGTCCTATTTATAGAGAACTAGTAGCCTAGGGTTTACAGAAATGAGTAAATGACGTAAAAATCCACTTCCGGGCCCACTTGGTGTGTGCTTGGGCTGAGCATTGAAGCTTCCATGTGTAGAGACTTTTCTTGAAGTTAAACGCCAGCTTTTGTGCCAGTTTGGGCATTTAACTCCCACTTTTGTGCCAGTTCCGGCGTTTAACTCCCACTTTTGTGCCAGTTCCAAAAACATCTATGAAGATCAGTATCAATTAGATGAGCGGGGCTTTTATCTTTTTGCCTCTGAACAGTTTTGGCATCTCACTTTATCCTTTGAAGTTCAGAATGATTGGCTTCTATAGGAACTTAGAATCCAGATAGTGTTATTGATTCTCCTAGTTAAGTATGATGATTATTGAACGCAGCTACTTTATGAGTCTTGGCCGTGGCCCAAAGCACTTTGTTTTCCAGTATTACCACCGGATACATCCATGCCACAGACACATAACTGGGTGAACCTTTTCAGATTGTGACTCAGCTTTGCTAGAGTCCCCAATTAGAGGGGTCCAGGGTTCTTAAGAACACTCTTTTTGCTTTGGATCACGACTTTAACCACTCAGTCTCAAGCTTTTCACTTGGACCTTCATGACACAAGCACATGGTTAGGGACAGCTTGATTTAGCCGCTTAGGCCTGAATTTTATTTCCTTGGGCCCTCCTATCCATTGATGCTCAAAGCCTTGGATCCTTTTTACCCTTGCCTTTTGGTTTTAAGGGCTATTGGCTTTTTCTGCTTGCTTTTTCTTTTTCTTTCTATTTTTTTCGTCATTTTTTTGCAAGCTTTTTACTTTTCACTGCTTTTTCTTGCTTCAAGAATCAATTTCATGATTTTTCAGATCATCAATAACATTTCTCTTTATTCATCATTCTTTCAAGAGCCAACAGTTTTAACATTCATAAACAACAAGATCAAAAATATGCACTGTTTAAGCATTCATTCAGAAAACAAAAAGTATTCTCACCACATCAATATAATTAAATTAAATTCAATGATAAATTCGAAATTCATGTACTTCTTGTTCTTTTGAATTAAAACATTTTTCATTTAAGAGAGGTGAAGGATTAATGGATTTTATTCATAGCTTTAAGACATAGTTACTACATACTAATGATCATGAAGTAGACACAAAACATAGATAAACACAACATTAAAAACCGAAAAACAGAAAAAAATAAGAACAAGGAATGAATCCACCTTAGTGGCGTCTTCTTCTTGAAGGACCAACAATGTCCTTAAGCTCTTCTATGTCCCTTCCTTGCCTTTGTTGCTCCTCCCTCATTGCTCTTTGATCTTCTCTTATTTCATGGAGAATGATGGAGTGCTCTTGATGTTCCACCCTTAATTGTCCCACATTGTAGCTCAAATCTTCCAAGGAAGTGTTGAGTTGTTCCCAATAGTTATTGGGAGGAAAGTGCATCCCTTGAGGCATCTCAAGAATTTCTTGATGATGAGCTTCCTCATGCATCTCTTGAGAACCGTGAAGGGTCTCTCTTGCTTGCTCCATCCTCTTCTTGGTGATGGGCTTATCCTCTTCAATGGAGATGTCTCCTTCTATGATAACTCCAGCTGAGTAACATAGATGGCAAATAAGGTGAGGAAAAGCTAGCCTTGCCATGGTGGAGGGCTTGTCGGCTATTTTGTAGAATTCATTGGAGATGACCTCATGAACTTCTACTTCCTCTCCAATCATGATGCTATGAATCATGATGGCCCGATCCACAGTAACTTCAGATCGGTTGCTAGTGGGAATGATGGAGCATTGAATGAACTCCAACCATCCTCTAGCCATAGGCTTGAGGTCCAGTCTTCTTAGTTGAACTGGCTTGCCCTTAGAGTCTCTCTTCCATTGAGCTTCTTCCACACATATGTCCATTAGGACTTGGTCCAACCTTTGATTGAAGTTGACCCTTCTAGTGTAGAGGCGTTCATCTCCTTGCATCATGGGCAAGTGAAACGCCAACCTCACATTTTCCGGACTAAAATCTAAGTATTTCCCCCGAACCATTGTGAGATAATTCTTTGGATTCGGGTTCATACTTTGATCATGGTTCCTAGTGATCCATGCATTGGCATAGAACTCTTGAATCATTAAGATTCCGACTTGTTGCATGGGGTTGGTTAAGACTTCCCAACCTCTTCTTCAAATCTCATGTTGGATCTCCGGATACTCATTCTTCTTGAGCTTGAAAGGGACCTCAGGGATCACCTTCTTCTTTGCCACAACATCATAGAAGTGGTCTTGATGGCTCTTGGAGATGAATCTTTCCATCTCCCATGACTCAGAGGTGGAAGCTTTTGTTTTCCCTTTTCCTTTTCTAGAGGATTCTCCGGCCTTAGGTGCCATTGATGGTAGTGGAAAACAAAAAAGATTGTGCTTTGACCACACCAAACTTAAAATATTGCTCGTCCTCGAGCAATAGAAGAAAGAAGAGAAGAAGAAGAAGAAAATATGGTAGAGAGGGAGAGATGTAGGTTCGGCCAAGGTGAAGAAGAGAGGGTTGTGTTGTGTGAAAATTAAGTAGAATGGAAGGGTATATATAGGGAGAGGGGAGAGTGAATTTTCGGCCATATAGGGTGGGAATGGGTGGGAAAATGTTTTGAATTTTTGAAGGTAGGTGGGGTTTATGGGGAAGAGTGGATGGATGTGAGTGGTGAAAGGGGTGATTGGGAAGAGGAATTGAAGTGATTGGTGAAGAGTGTTGGGAAGTGTGACATGGGGAATACTCAGCACAAAATAAGATTAGGAGGTAAGGTGGGAATATAGTAGGTGGGGATCCTGTGGGGTCCACAGATCCTGAGGTGATCTTGTGGGGTCCACAGATCCTGAGGTGTCAAGGAATTCCATCCCTGCACCAAATAGGCATGTAAAATGCCTTTGCACACCATTCTGGCGTTTAAACACCGTGTGGTGCACATTCTGGGCGTTCAACGCCCATGTAAAGCATGTTTCTGGCGTTGAACGCCAGTTTCATGCTTGTTACTGGTGTTTAGCACCAGCTTTTCTTCTCTAGGCACATTCCTGGCGTTCAGTGCCAGAATGTTGCTTGTTTCTGGCGTTCAGCGCAAGGTTGATGCTCTGTTCTGGCGTTGAACGCCAGCCAGATGCATCTTACTGGCGTTGAACGCCAGCCTGTGCTTCCTCCAGGGTGCGAATTTTTTCCTGCTGTTTTTGATTCTGTTTTTAATTTTTTTATATTTTTTTCGTGACTCCTCATGATCATGTACCTAATAAAACACAAAATAATATAACATAAAAAATAAATAAAATTGGGTTGCCTCCCAACAAGCGCTTCTTTAATGTCAATAGCTTGACAGTGGCTCTCATGGAGCCACAAGGTGATCAGGTCAATGTTGTATAGTCCCAACACCAAACTTCAAGTTTGGATATGGGATCTTAACACCAAACTTAGAGTTTGGTTGTGGCCTCCCAACACCAAACTTAGAGTTTGACTGTGGGGGCTCTTCTTGACTCTGAACTGAGAGAAGCTCTTCATGCTTACTCTCCTTTGTCATAGAGGGATGGCCAGGTGCCTTAAACACAAGGTACTCCCCATTCAATTGAAGGACTAATTCACCTCTGTTGACATCTATCACAGCTCCTGCTGTGGCTAGGAAAGGTCTTCCAAGGATGATGCATTCATCCTCTTCCTTCCTAGTGTCTAAGATTATAAAATCAGCAGGGATGTAAAGGCCTTCAACCTTTACTAACATGTCCTCCACTATTCCATAAGCTTGTCTTACTGACTTGTCTGCCAATTGTAATGAGAACAAGGCAGGTTGTACCTCAATGATCCCCAGCTTCTCCATTACAGAGAGTGGCATAAGATTTATCCCTGACCCCAGATCACATAGAGCCTTTTCAAAGGTTATGGTGCCTATGGTACAAGGTATTAAGAACTTGCCAGGATCTTGTCTCTTTTGAGGTAAAATTTGCTGAATCCAGGTATCTAGTTCACTAATGAGCAAGGGAGGTTCACTTTCCCAAGTCTCATTACCAAACAACTTGGCATTCAGCTTCATGATAGCTCCTAAATATTGAGCAACTTGTTCTCCAGTCACATCTTCATCCTCTTCAGAGGAAGAATAGTCTTTAGAGCTCATGAATGGCAGAAGGAGATTTAATGGAATCTCTATGGTCTCTGTATGAGCCTCAGATTCTTTTGGATCCTTAATAGGAAACTCCTTCTTGCTTGAAGGACGTCCAGGAGGTCTTCCTCACTAGGATTTTCGTCCTTCTCCTCCCTTGTGCATTCGGCCACATTGATCACATCAATGGCCTTGCACTCTCCTTTTGGATTCTCTTCTGTATTGCTTGAGAGAATACTGGGAGGAGCTTCAATGACTTTCTTACTCAGCTGGCCCACTTGTGCCTCCAGATTTCTGATGGAGGATCTTGTTTCATTCATGAAACTGAAAATGGCCTTTTACAGATCAGAGACTAGATTGGCTAAATTAGAAGTGTTTTGTTCAGAATTCTCTGTCTGTTGCTGAGAAGATGATGGATATGGCTTGCTATTGCTCAGCCTATTACGTCCACCATTGTTAAAGCCTTGTTGAGGCTTTTGTTGATCCTTCCATGAGAAATTTGGATGATTTCTCCATGATGAATTATGGGTGTTTCCATAAGGTTCACCCATGTAATTAACCTCTGCCATGGCAGGGTTCTCAGGATCATAAGCTTCTTCAGAAGCTGCCTCTTTAGTACTGTTGGATGCATGTTGCCATCCATTCAGACTTTGAGAGATCATGTTGACCTGTTGAGTCAACACTTTGTTCTGAGCCAATATGGCATTCAGAGCATCAATTTCATGAACTCCTTTCTTCTGAGGTATCCCATTATTCACGGAATTCCTCTCAGAAGTGTACATGAATTGGTTGTTTGCAACCATGTCAATGAGTTCTTGAGCCTCTTTACGCGTTTTCTTTAGGTGAATAGATCCACCTGCAGAATGGTCCAATGACATTTTTGAAAATTCAGATAGGCCATAATATAATATATCTAATATGGTCCATTCTGAAAACATGTCAGATGGACATCTTTTGGTCAGCTGCTTGTATCTTTTCCAAGCTTCATAGAGGGATTCACCATCTTTTTGTTTGAAGGTTTGAACATCCACTCTCAGCTTGCTCAGCTTTTGAGGAGGAAAGAATTTATCCAAGAAGGCAGTGACCAGCTTATCCCAGGAGTCCAGGCTATCCTTGGGTTGTGAATCCAACCATATTCTAGCTCTGTCTCTTACAGCAAAAGGGAAAAGCATGAGTTTGTAGACTTCAGGATCAACTCCATTCGTCTTTACAGTCTCACATATCTGCAAGAACTCAGTTAAAAACTGGTAAGGATCTTCAGATGGAAGTCCATAAAACTTGCAGTTTTGTTGCATTAAGGCAACTAGTTGAGGTTTCAGCCCAAAGTTGTTGGCTCCAATGGCAGGAATGGAGATGCTTCTTCCATCAAATTTAGACGTTGGCTTTGTGAAGTCACCAAGCATTCTCCTTGCATTATTATTATTTTCGGCTGCCATCTCCTTCTCTTGTTCTAATATTTCTGAAAGGTTACCTTTAGATTGTTGTAATTTAGCTTCTCTTAATTTTCTCTTCAAAGTCCTTTCAGGTTCTGGATCAATTTCAACAAGAGTGCCTTTTTCCTTGTTCCTGCTCATATGAAAGAGAAGAAAACAAGAAAAGAAAGAGGAATCCTCTATGTCACAGTATAGAGATTCCTTTATGTTAGTAGAAGTAGAAAGGGGAGAAGAATGAAGAAGAGTGGGTTCAGATTTTTAGATGAAGGGAGGTGAAGAGAAGTGTTAGTAAATAAATAATTAAATAGAATAAGAAAAGAGATGAAGAATTTCGAAAATAATTTTAAAAAGGTGTTAGTAATTTTTGAAAATTAGAGATAAGATAAGATTAAAATTAAAATTTAAAACAATTAAAAAGAATTTTTGAAAAAGAGAGAAGTATTTTCGAAAATTAGAGAGGGATAGATAGTTAGTTGGTTTTGAAAAAGATAGGAAACAAACAAAAAGTTAGTTAGTTGATTGAAAAAGATTTTAAAATCAAAATTTTTAAGAAGATAAGCAGTTAGATAAGATATTTTGAAATCAAATTTTGAAAAAGATAAAATTTTTGAAAAAGATAAGATAAAAGATAAAAGATTTAATTTTTAAAATTTAAAATTACTTACTTCACTAACAAGAAACTTCAAGATAAGATTCTAGAACTTAATGATTGAACCTTTCTTAACAAGAAAGTAACAAACTTCAAATTTTTGAATCAATCACATTAATTGTTAGTGTAATTTTGAAAATATGATATAAAGATAAGAGAAAGATTTTGAAAAAGAATTTTTTGAAATTTTCGAAAAATGAAAAAAATGAAAAAGATATAATTTTTTGAAAAAAGATTTTAAAAAGATAAGATTTTTAAAATTGAAATTTTGACTTGACTTGTAAGAAATAACTAATTTTAAAAATTTTTGACCAAGTCAACCCAAAATTTCAAAAATTTGGAGGGAAATAAGAAAAAGATATTTTTGAATTTTTTTTGAAATTTTTATTGATGAGAGAGAAAAACAACAAAAATACTCAATGCATGAAATTTTTAGATCAAAACAATGAATGCATGCAAGAACTCTATGAATGTCAAGATGAACACCAAGAACACTTTGAAGATCATGATGAACATCAAGAACATAATTTTGAAAAATTTTTGATGCAAAGAAAACATGCAAGACACCAAACTTAGAAATCTTTAATGCATGGACTCTAACAAACAAAAAATGCACATGAAAAACAACAAACAACACTAAACAAGAAATCATCAAGATCAAACAAGAAGACTTGTCAAGAACAACTTGAAGATCATGAAGAACACTATGAATGCATGGAGTTTTCGAAAAATGCAAGAAAAATTTTTAAAGCATGCAATTGACACCAAACTTAAAAATTGACTCAAGACTCAAACAAGAAACACAAAATATTTTTTATTTTTATGATTTTCTAATTTTTTTGGATTTTTATTAATTTTTTCGAAAATAAAGGTTGGAAAAACGAAAAAGAAAAGAAAAATTTTGAAAAATATTTTTGAAAAGAAAATTACCTAATCTGAGCAACAAGATGAACCGTCAGTTGTCCATACTCGAACAATCCCCGGCAACGGCGCCAAAAACTTGGTGGACGAAATTGTGATCCTCAAAGTTGGTTTCTTTGTATTCGTGTGAAATCAAAAATACCCCGAAGAGATCATGGTGTGATAAATTGGGATCTTAATAATCCCTGGTGTGATCATAACTCCGTTCAACTTAACCAGCAAGTGTACTGGGTCATCCAAGTAATACCTTACGTTAGTAAGGGTCAATCCCACAGAGATTGTTGGTATGAAGCAAGCTATGGTCACCTTGTAAATCTCAGTTAGGCAGATTAAATTGGTTTATGATGAGTTCGAAAATTAATAATGAATAGAAAATAAAAAGGGATAAAAATACTTATGTAAATCAATAGTGGGAATTTTCAGATAGGCGTATGGAGATGCTGTGCTCCTCTCGTATCTCTACTTTTTTTGTTTACATTCATCCAATCCTTCTTACTCCTTTCCATGGCAAGCTGTATGTAGGGCATCACCGTTGTCAATGGCTACATCCCATCCTCTCAGTGAAAATGGTCCTATGCTCTGTCACAGCATGGCTAATCAGCTGTCGGTTCTCAATTAGGTTGGAATAGAATCCCTTGATTCTTTTGCGCTTGTCATCACGCCCAGCCTTCAGGAGTTTGAAGCTTGTCACATTCATTCAATCCCAGAATCCTACTCGGAATACCATAGACAAGGTTTAGACTTTCCGGATCCTCATGAATGCCGCCATCTATCTAGCTTATACCACGAAGATTCTGTTGGGGAATCTAAGAGATATGCGCCTGATCTAAAGTAGAACGGAAGTGGTTGTTAGTCACGCGCGTTCATAGGTGAGAATGATGATGAGTGTCACGGATCATCACATTCATCAAAGTGTTGTGCAACGTATATCTTGGAACAAGAATAGAAGAGAATTGAATAGAAAATAATAATAATTGTATTGAAACGTGAGGTACAGCAGAGCTCCACACCCTTAATCTATGGTGTGTAGAAACTCCACTGTTGAAAATACATAAGTGAAAGGTTCAGGCATGGCCGAATGGCCAGCCCCCAAAACATGATCAATAGTCTCCTAAGATGAAGAATAAAACAAAACTGAGACCAAAGATGTCTAATACAATAGTAAATTATCCTCTTTATACTAGATTAGCTACTAGGGTTTACATGAGTAAGTAATTGATGCATAAATCCACTTTTGGGGCCCACTTGGTGTATGTTTGGGCTGAGCTTGATCTATCCACGAGCTGAGACTTTTTTTGGAGTTGAACGCCGAGTTATAGCGTGTTTCTGGCGTTCAACTCCGGGTTGTGACGTGTTTCTGGTGTTTGACTCCAGACAGCAGCATGTACTTGGCGTTGAGCGGCTCTTTACGTCGTCAATTCCCAAATAAAGTATAGACTATTATATATTGCTGGAAAGCTCTGGATGTCTAATTTCTAAAGCCGTTAAGATCGCGCCATTTGGAGTTTTGTAGCTCCAGAAAATCCATTTTGAGTGCAGGGAGGTCAGATTCCAACAGCATCAGCAGTCCTTTGTCAGCCTCCTTTTCAGAGTTTTGCTCAAGTCCCTCAATTTCAGCCAGAAATTACCTGAAATTACAGAAAAACACACAAACTCATAGTAAAGTCCAGAAATGTGAATTTAACATAAAAACTAATGAAAACATCCCTAAAAGTAGCTTGAACTTACTAAAAACTACCTAAAAATAATGCCAAAAAGCGTATAAATTATCTGCTCATCACAACACCAAACTTAAATTGTTGCTTGTCCCTAAGCAACTGAAAATCAATTAGGATAAAAAGAAGAGAATATACTATAAATTTCAAAATATCAATGAATATTAATTATAATTAGATGAGCGGGACTTGTAGCTTTTTGCTTCTGAACAGTTTTGGCATCTCACTTTTTCCTTTGAAGTTTAGAATGATTGGCTTCTCTAGGAACTTAGAATGTCGGATAGTGTTATTGACTTTCCTATTTAAGCATGTTGATTCTTGAACACAGCTACTTATGAGTCTTGGTCGTGGCCCTAAGCACTTTGATTTCCAGTATTACCACCGGACACATCAATGCCACGGACACATGACTGGGTGAACCTTTTCAGATTGTGACTCAGCTTTGCTAGAGTCCCTAGTTAGAGGTGTCCAGAGCTCTTAAGCACACTCTTTTTGCTTTGGATCATGACTTTAACCACTCAGTCTCAAGCTTTTCACTTGGACCTTCATGACACAAGCACATGGTTAGGGACAGCTTGATTTAGCCGCTTAGGCCTGAATTTTATTTCCTTGGGCCCTCCTATCCATTGATGCTCAAAGCCTTGGATCCTTTTTACCCTTGCCTTTTGGTTTTAAGGGCTATTGGATTTTTCTGCTTGCTTTTTCTTTTTCTTTCTATTTTATTCGCCATTTTTTTGCAAGCTTTTTACTTTTCACTGCTTTTTCTTGCTTCAAGAATCAATTTCATGATTTTTCAGATCATCAATAACATTTCTCTTTGTTCATCATTCTTTCAAGAGCCAACAGTTTTAACATTCATAAACAACAAGATCAAAAATATGCACTGTTTAAGCATTCATTCAGAAAACAAAAAGTATTCTCACCACATCAATATAATTAAATTAAATTCAATGATAAATTCGAAATTCATGTACTTCTTGTTCTTTTGAATTAAAACATTTTTCATTTAAGAGAGGTGAAGGATTAATGGATTTTATTCATAGCTTTAAGACATAGTTACTACATACTAATGATCATGAAGTAGAGACACAAAACATAGATAAACACAACATTAAAAACCGAAAAACAGAAAGAAATAAGAACAAGGAATGAATCCACCTTAGTGGCGTCTTCTTCTTGAAGGACCAACAATGTCCTTAAGCTCTTCTATGTCCCTTCCTTGCCTTTGTTGCTCCTCCTTCATTGCTCTTTGATCTTCTCTTATTTCATGGAGAATGATGGAGTGCTCTTGATGTTCCACCCTTAATTGTCCCACATTGTAGCTCAAATCTTCCAAGGAAGTGTTGAGTTGTTCCCAATAGTTATTGGGAGGAAAGTGCATCCCTTGAGGCATCTCAAGGATTTCTTGATGATGAGCTTCCTCATGCATCTCTTGAGAACCGTGAAGGGTCTCTCTTGCTTGCTCCATCCTCTTCTTGGTGATGGGCTTATCCTCTTCAATGGAGATGTCTCCTTCTATGATAACTCCAGCTGAGTAACATAGATGGCAAATAAGGTGAGGAAAAGCTAGCCTTGCCATGGTGGAGGGCTTGTCGGCTATTTTGTAGAATTCATTGGAGATGACCTCATGAACTTCTACTTCCTCTCCAATCATGATGCTATGAATCATGATGGCCCGATCAACAGTAACTTCAGATCGGTTGCTAGTGGGAATGATGGAGCATTGAATGAACTCCAACCATCCTCTAGCCATAGGCTTGAGGTCCAGTCTTCTTAGTTGAACTGGCTTGCCCTTAGAGTCTCTCTTCCATTGAGCTTCTTCCACACATATGTCCATTAGGACTTGGTCCAACCTTTGATTGAAGTTGACCCTTCTAGTGTAGAGGCGTTCATCTCCTTGCATCATGGGCAAGTGAAACGCCAACCTCACATTTTCCGGACTAAAATCTAAGTATTTCCCCCGAACCATTGTGAGATAATTCTTTGGATTCGGGTTCATACTTTGATCATGGTTCCTAGTGATCCATGCATTGGCATAGAACTCTTGAATCATTAAGATTCCGACTTGTTGCATGGGGTTGGTTAAGACTTCCCAACCTCTTCTTCAAATCTCATGTCGGATCTCCGGATACTCATTCTTCTTGAGCTTGAAAGGGACCTCAGGGATCACCTTCTTCTTTGCCACAACATCATAGAAGTGGTCTTGATGGCTCTTGGAGATGAATCTTTCCATCTCCCATGACTCAGAGGTGGAAGCTTTTGTTTTCCCTTTTCCTTTTCTAGAGGATTCTCCGGCCTTAGGTGCCATTGATGGTAGTGGAAAACAAAAAAGATTATGCTTTGACCACACTAAACTTAAAATATTGCTCGTCCTCGAGCAATAGAAGAAAGAAGAGAAGAAGAAGAAGAAGAGGTAGAGAGGGAGAGATGTAGGTTCGGCCAAGGTGAAGAAGAGAGGGTTGTGTTGTGTGAAAATTAAGTAGAATGGAAGGGTATATATAGGGAGAGGGGAGAGTGAATTTTCGGCCATATAGGGTGGGAATGGGTGGGAAAATGTTTTGAATTTTTGAAGGTAGGTGGGGTTTATGGGGAAGAGTGGATGGATGTGAGTGGTGAAAGGGGTGATTGGGAAGAGGAATTGAAGTGATTGGTGAAGAGTGTTGGGAAGTGTGACATGGGGAATACTCAGCACAAAATAGGATTAGGAGGTAAGGTGGGAATATAGTAGGTGGGGATCCTGTGGGGTCCACAGATCCTGAGGTGATCCTGTGGGGTCCACAGATCCTGAGGTGTCAAGGAATTCCATCCCTGCACCAAATAGGCATGTAAAATGCCTTTGCACACCATTCTGGCGTTTAAACACCGTGTGGTGCACATTCTGGGCGTTCAACGCCCATGTAAAGCATGTTTCTGGCGTTGAACACCAGTTTCATGCTTGTTACTGGTGTTTAGCACCAGCTTTTCTTCTCTAGGCACATTCCTGGCGTTCAGTGCCAGAATGTTGCTTGTTTCTGGCGTTCAGCGCAAGGTTGATGCTCTGTTCTGGCGTTGAACGCCAGCCAGATGCATCTTACTGGCGTTGAACGCCAGCCTGTGCTTCCTCCAGGGTGCGAATTTTTTCCTACTGTTTTTGATTCTGTTTTTAATTTTTTTATATTTTTTTCGTGACTCCTCATGATCATGTACCTAATAAAACACAAAATAATATAACATAAAAAATAAATAAAATTGGGTTGCCTCCCAACAAGCGCTTCTTTAATGTCAATAGCTTGACAGTGGCTCTCATGGAGCCACAAGGTGATCAGGTCAATGTTGTATAGTCCCAACACCAAACTTAGAGTTTGGATATGGGATCTTAACACCAAACTTAGAGTTTGGTTGTGGCCTCCCAACACCAAACTTAGAGTTTGACTGTGGGGGCTCTTCTTGACTCTGAACTGAGAGAAGCTCTTGATGCTTATTCTCCTTTGTCATAGAGGGATGGCCATGTGACTTAAACACAAGGTAGTCCCCATTCAATTGAAGGACTAATTCACCTCTGTTGACATCTATCACAGCTCCTGCTGTGGCTAGGAAAGGTCTTCCAAGGATGATGCATTCATCCTCTTCCTTCCTAGTGTCTAAGATTATAAAATCAGCAGGGATGTAAAGGCCTTCAACCTTTACTAACACGTCCTCCACTATTCTATAAGCTTGTCTTACTGACTTGTCTGCCAATTGTAATGAGAACAAGGCAAGTTGTACCTCAATGATCCCCAGCTTCTCCATTACAGAGAGTGGCATAAGATTTATCCCTGACCCCAGAACACATAGAGCCTTTTCAAAGGTTATGGTGCCTATGGTACAAGGTATTAAGAACTTGCCAGGATCTTGTCTCTTTTGAGGTAAAATTTGCTAAATCCAGGTATCTAGTTCACTAATGAGGAAGGGAGGTTCACTTTCCCAAGTCTCATTACCAAACAACTTGGCATTCAGCTTCATGATAGCTCCTAAATATTGAGCAACTTGTTCTCCAGTCACATCTTCATCCTATTCAGAGGAAGAATAGTCTTCAGAGCTCATGAATGGCAGAAGGAGATTTAATGGAATCTCTATGGTCTCTGTATGAGCCTCAGATTCTTTTGGATCCTTAATAGGAAACTCCTTCTTGTTTGAAGGACGTCTCAGGAGGTCTTCCTCACTAGGATTTTCGTCCTTCTCCTCCCTTGTGCATTCGGCCACATTGATCACATCAATGGCCTTGCACTCTCCTTTTGGATTCTCTTCTGTATTGCTTGGGAGAATACTGGGAGGAGCTTCAATGACTTTCTTACTCAGCTGGCCCACTTGTGCCTCCAGATTTCTGATGGTGGATCTTGTTTCATTCATGAAACTGAAAATGGCCTTTGACAGATCAGAGACTAGATTGGCTAAATTAGAAGTGTTTTGTTCAGAATTCTCTGTCTGTTGCTGAGAAGATGATGGATATGGCTTGCTATTGCTCAGCCTATTACGTCCACCATTGTTAAAGCCTTGTTGAGGCTTTTGTTGATCCTTCCATGAGAAATTTGGATGATTTCTCCATGATGAATTATAGGTGTTTCCATAAGGTTCACCCATGTAATTAACCTCTACCATGGCAGGGTTCTCAGGATCATAAGCTTCTTCAGAAGCTGCCTCTTTAGTACTGTTGGATGCATGTTGCCATCCATTCAGAATTTGAGAGATCATGTTGACCTGTTGAGTCAACACTTTGTTCTGAGCCAATATGGCATTCAAAGCATCAATTTCAAGAACTCCTTTCTTCTGAGGTATCCCATTATTCACGGAATTCCTCTCAGAAGTGTACATGAATTGGTTGTTTGCAACCATGTCAATGAGTTCTTGAGCCTCTTTAGGCGTTTTCTTTAGGTGAATAGATCCACCTGCAGAATGGTCCAATGACATTTTTGAAAATTCAGACAGGCCATAATAGAATATATCTAATATGGTCCATTCTGAAAACATGTCAGATGGACATCTTTTGGTCAGCTGCTTGTATCTTTTCCAAGCTTCATAGAGGGATTCACCATCTTTTTGTTTGAAGGTTTGAACATCCACTCTCAGCTTGCTCAGCTTTTGGGGAGGAAAGAATTTATCCAAGAAGGCAGTGACCAGCTTATCCCAAGAGTCCAGGCTATCCTTGGGTTGTGAATCCAACCATATTCTAGCTCTGTATGTTACAGCAAAAGGGAAAAGCATGAGTTTGTAGACTTCAAGATCAACTCCATTCGTATTTACAGTCTCACATATCTGCAAGAACTCAGTTAAAAACTGGTAAGGATCTTCAGATGGAAGTCCATAAAACTTGCAGTTTTGTTGCATTAAGGCAACTAGTTGAGGTTTCAGCCCAAAGTTGTTGGCTCCAATGGCAGGAATGGAGATGCTTCTTCCATCAAATTTAGACGTTGGCTTTGTGAAGTCACCAAGCATTCTCCTTGCATTATTATTATTTTCGGCTGCCATCTCCTTCTCTTGTTCTAATATTTCTGAAAGGTTACCTTTAGATTGTTGTAATTTAGCTTCTCTTAATTTTCTCTTCAAAGTCCTTTCAGGTTCTGGATCAATTTCAACAAGAGTGCCTTTTTCCTTGTTCCTGCTCATATGAAAGAGAAGAAAACAAGAAAAGAAAGAGGAATCCTCTATGTCACAGTATAGAGATTCCTTTATGTTAGTAGAAGTAGAAAGGGGAGAAGAATGAAGAAGAGTGGGTTCAGATTTTTAGATGAAGGGAGGTGAAGAGAAGTGTTAGTAAATAAATAATTAAATAGAATAAGAAAAGAGATGAAGAATTTCGAAAATAATTTTAAAAAGGTGTTAGTAATTTTTGAAAATTAGAGATAAGATAAGATTAAAATTAAAATTTAAAACAATTAAAAAGAATTTTTGAAAAAGAGAGAAGTATTTTCGAAAATTAGAGAGGGATAGATAGTTAGTTGGTTTTGAAAAAGATAGGAAACAAACAAAAAGTTAGTTAGTTGATTGAAAAAGATTTTAAAATCAAAATTTTTAAGAAGATAAGCAGTTAGATAAGATATTTTGAAATCAAATTTTGAAAAAGATAAAATTTTTGAAAAAGATAAGATAAAAGATAAAAAGATTTAATTTTTAAAATTTAAAATTACTTACTTCACTAACAAGAAACTTCAAGATAAGATTCTAGAACTTAATGATTGAACCTTTCTTAACAAGAAAGTAACAAACTTCAAATTTTTGAATCAATCACATTAATTGTTAGTGTAATTTTGAAAATATGATATAAAGATAAGAGAAAGATTTTGAAAAAGAATTTTTTGAAATTTTCGAAAAATGAAAAAAATGAAAAAGATATAATTTTTTGAAAAAAGATTTTAAAAAGATAAGATTTTTAAAATTGAAATTTTGACTTGACTTGTAAGAAATAACTAATTTTAAAAATTTTTGACCAAGTCAACCCAAAATTTCAAAAATTTGGAGGGAAATAAGAAAAAGATATTTTTGAATTTTTTTTGAAATTTTTATTGATGAGAGAGAAAAACAACAAAAATACTCAATGCATGAAATTTTTAGATCAAAACAATGAATGCATGCAAGAACTCTATGAATGTCAAGATGAACACCAAGAACACTTTGAAGATCATGATGAACATCAAGAACATAATTTTGAAAAATTTTTGATGCAAAGAAAACATGCAAGACACCAAACTTAGAAATCTTTAATGCATGGACTCTAACAAACAAAAAATGCACATGAAAAACAACAAACAACACTAAACAAGAAATCATCAAGATCAAACAAGAAGACTTGTCAAGAACAACTTGAAGATCATGAAGAACACTATGAATGCATGGAGTTTTCGAAAAATGCAAGAAAAATTTTTAAAGCATGCAATTGACACCAAACTTAAAAATTGACTCAAGACTCAAACAAGAAACACAAAATATTTTTGATTTTTATGATTTTCTAATTTTTTTTGGATTTTTATTAATTTTTTCGAAAATAAAGGTTGGAAAAACGAAAAAGAAAAGAAAAATTTTGAAAAAGATTTTTGAAAAGAAAATTACCTAATCTGAGCAACAAGATGAACCGTCAGTTGTCCATACTCGAACAATCCCCGGCAACGGCGCCAAAAACTTGGTGGACGAAATTGTGATCCTCAAAGTTGGTTTCTTTGTATTCGTGTGAAATCAAAAATACCCCAAAGAGATCATGGTGTGATAAATTGGGATCTTAATAATCCCTGGTGTGATCATAACTCCGTTCAACTTAACCAGCAAGTGTACTGGGTCATCCAAGTAATACCTTACGTGAGTAAGGGTCGATCCCACAGAGATTGTTGGTATGAAGCAAGCTATGGTCACCTTGTAAATCTCAGTTAGGCAGATTAAATTGGTTTATGATGAGTTCAAAAATTAATAATGAATAGAAAATAAAAAGGGATAAAAATACTTATGTAAATCAATAGTGGGAATTTTCAGATAGGCGTATGGAGATGCTGTGCTCCTCTCGTATCTCTACTTTTTTTTTTACATTCATCCAATCCTTCTTACTCCTTTCCATGGCAAGCTGTATGTAGGGCATCACCGTTGTCAATGGCTACATCCCATCCTCTCAGTGAAAATGGTCCTATGCTCTGTCACAGCATGGCTAATCATCTGTCGGTTCATAATCAGGTTGGAATAGAATCCCTTGATTCTTTTGCGCTTGTCATCACGCCCAGCCTTCAGGAGTTTGAAGCTCGTCACATTCATTCAATCCCAGAATCCTACTCGGAATACCATAGACAAGGTTTAGACTTTCCGGATCCTCATGAATGCCGCCATCTATCTAGCTTATACCACGAAGATTCTGTTGGGGAATCTAAGAGATATGCGCCTGATCTAAAGTAGAACGGAAGTGGTTGTCAGTCACGCGCGTTCATAGGTGAGAATGATGATGAGTGTCACGGATCATCACATTCATCAAAGTGTTGTGCAACGTATATCTTGGAATAAGAATAGAAGAGAATTGAATAGAAAATAATAATAATTGTATTGAAACGTGAGGTACAGCAGGGCTCCACACCCTTAATCTATGGTGTGTAGAAACTCCACTGTTGAAAATACATAAGTGAAAGGTTCAGGCATGGCCGAATGGCCAGCCCCCAAAACATGATCAATAGTCACCTAAGATGAAGAATAAAACAAAACTGAGACCAAAGATGTCTAATACAATAGTAAATTATCCAATTTATACTAGACTAGCTACTAGGGTTTACATGAGTAAGTAATTGATGCATAAATCCACTTCTGGGGCCCACTTGGTGTATGTTTGGGCTGAGCTTGATCTATCCACGAGCTAAGGCTTTTATTGGAGTTGAACGCCAAGTTATAGCGTGTTTCTGGCGTTCAACTCCGGGTTGTGACGTGTTTCTGGCGTTTGACTCCAGACAGCAGCATGTACTTGGCGTTGAGCGCCACTTTACGTCATCAATTTCCTAATAAAGTATGAACTATTATATATTGCTGGAAAGCTCTGGATGTCTAATTTTCAAAGCCGTTGAGAGCGTGCCATTTGAAGTTCTGTAGCTCCAGAAAATCCATTTTGAGTGCAGAGAGGTCAGATTCCAACAGCATCAGCAGTCCTTTGTCAGCCTCCTTTTCAGAGTTTTGCTCAAGTCCCTCAATTTCAGCCAGAAATTACCTGAAATTACAGAAAAACACAAAAACTCATAGTAAAGTCCAGAAATGTGAATTTAACATAAAAACTAATGAAAACATCCCTAAAAGTAGCTTGAACTTACTAAAAACTACCTAAAAATAATGCCAAAAAGCGTATAAATTATCCGCTCATCAATAGGACATTCATAACTTTAAGGCATAGACACTAAGACACTGATGATCATAAGACACAAACATAAATAAAACATAAAGCATAATTTTTGAAAAACAGAAAAATAAAGAACAAGGAGATTAAAGAACGGGTCCACCTTAGTGATGGCAGCTTGTTCTTCCTCTTGAAGATCTTATGGAGTGCTTGAGCTCCTCAATGTCTCTTCCTTGCCTTTGTTGCTCCTCTCTCATGATTCTTTGATTTTCTCTAATTTCATGGAGGAGGATGGAATGTTCTTGGTGCTCCACCCTTAGTTGTCCCATGTTGGAACTCAATTCTCCTAGGGAGGTGTTGATTTGCTCCCAATAGTTTTGTGGAGGAAAGTGCATCCCTTGAGGCATCTCAGGGATTTCATGATGAGGAATTTTCTCATGTCCATGAGTGGGATCTCTTGTTTTCTCCATCCTCTTCTTAGTGATGGGTTTGTCCTCATCAATGAGGATGTCTCCCTCTATGTTAATTCCAACTGAATTACAGAGGTGACAAATAAGATGAGGGAAGGCTAACCTTGCCAAGGTAGAGGACTTGTCCGCTACCTTATAAAGTTCTTGGGATATAACCTCATGAACTTCTACTTCCTCTCCATGCTATGAATCATGATAGCCCGGTCTATAGTAGCTTCGGACCGGTTGCTAGTGGGAATGATTGAGCGTTGGATAAACTCCAACCATCCCCTAGCCACGGGCTTGAGGTCATGCCTTCTCAGTTGAACCGGCTTCCCTCTTGAATCTCTCTTCTATTGAGCGACTTTCTTCACAAATGTCTGTGAGGACTTGGTCCAACATTTGATCAAATTTGACCCTTCTAGTGTAGGGGTGTTCATCTCCTTGCATCATGGGCAAGTTGAATGCCAACCTTACATTTTCCGAACTAAAATCTAAGCATTTCCCCCGAACCATTGTAAGCCAATTCTTTGGGTCCGGGTTCACACTTTGATCATGGTTTTTGGTGATCCATGCGTTGGCATAGAACTCTTGAACCATTAAGATTCCGACTTGTTTAATGGGGTTGGTAAGAACTTCCCAACCTCTTCTTTGGATCTCATGTCGGATCTCCGGATATTCACTCTTTTTGAGTTTGAAAGGGACCTCAGGGATCACCTTCTTCATGGCCACAACTTCATAGAAGTGGTCTTTATGCACCCTTGAGATGAATCTCTCCATCTCCCATGACTCGGAGGTGGAAGCTTTTGCCTTCCCTTTCCTCTTTCTAGAGGTTTCTCCGGTCTTAGGTGCCATAAATGGTTATGGGGAAACAAAAAGCAACACTTTTACCACACCAAACTTAGAAGGTTTACTCGTCCGTGAGCAAAAGAGGAAATAAAAGAGTAGAAAAAGAAGAAATAGAGGAGATGGAGGGGGCTTTTGTGGTTTGGCTGAGGGGGAGAAGTAGTGTTTAGGTTGTGTGAAAATGAAGGAGTAAAGAAGGGTTTATATAGGGGTAGAGAGAGGGGTAAGGTTCGGCCATTATGGGTGGGTTTGGGAGGGAAAGTGGTTTGAATTTAGATGCTGGGGTCTGTGGGGTTTTATGAAGGATGGATGTGAGTGGTGAAGAGAATGGTGGGATTTGATAGGTGAGGGGCTTTTTCTTTTTTTGGAAGAGGTATTGAGGTGATTGGTGAATGGGTGAAGAAGAGAGAGAGTGGTAGGGTAGGTGGGGATCCTGTGGGGTCCACAGATCCTGAGGTGTCAAGGATAGCTCATCCCTGCACCAAGTGGCGTGTAAAATTCCCTTTCTGCCAATCCTGGCGTTAAACGCTGGGCTGCTGCCCTTTTCTAGCGTTAAACGCCAGTCTGGTGCCCCTTTCTGGAGTTAAACGCCAGTCTGGTGCCCCTTTCTGGCGTTTAAACGCCAGCAAGCTTTTCCTCTAGGGTGTGCTGTTTTTCTTTCTATTTTTCATTCTATTTTTTACTTTTTCAATTGTTTTTGTGACTTCATATGATCATCAACCTATAGAAAACATAAAATAACAATGGAAAATAGATAAATATAACATTAGGTTGCCTCCCAACAAGCGCTTCTTTAATGTCAGTAGCTTGACAGTGGGCCCTCATGGAGCCTCACAGATGTTCAGAGTAATGTTGGAACCTCCCAACACCAAACTTAGAGTTTAAATATGGGGGTTCAACACCAAACTTAGAATTTAGTTGTGGCCTCCCAACACCAAACTTAGAGTTTGACTGTGGGGGCTCTGTTTGACTCTATTTTGAGAGAAGCTCTTCATGCTTCCTCTCCATGGTTACAGAGGGATATCCTTGAGCCTTAATCACAAAGGATTATTCATTCACTTGAATGATCAATTCTCCTCTGTCAATATCAATCACAGCCTTTGCTGTGGCTAGGAAGGGTCTGCCAAGGATGATGGATTCATCCATGCACTTCCCAGTCTCTAGGACTATGAAATCAGCAGGGATGTAATGGTCTTCAATCTTTACCAGAACATCCTCTACAAGTCCATAAGCTTGTTTTCTTGAATTGTCTGCCATCTCTAGTGAGATTCTTGCATCTTGTACCTCAAAGATCCCTAGCTTCTCTATTACAGAGAGAGGCATGAGGTTTATGCTTGACCCTAGGTCACACAGAGCCTTCTCGAAGGTCATGGTGCCTAATGTACAAGGTATTGAGAACTTCCCAGGGTCCTGTCTCTTATGAGGTAATCTCTGCCTAGTCAAGTCATCCAGTTCTTTGGTGAGCAAAGGGAGTTCGTCCTCCCAAGTCTCATTACCAAATAACTTGTCATTTAGCTTCATGATTGCTCCAAGGTACTTAGCAACTTGCTCTTCAGTGACATCTTCGTCCTCTTCAGAGGAAGAATACTCATCAGAGCTCATGAATGGCAGAAGTAAATCCAATGGAATCTCTATGGTCTCAGTGTGAGCCTCAGATTCCCATGGTTCCTCATTAGGGAACTCATTAGAGGCCAGTGGACGTCCATTGAGGTCTTCCTCAGTGGCGATCACTGCCTCTTCCTCCTCTCCAAATTCGGCCATGCTGATGGCCTTACACTCTCCTTTTGGATTCTCTTCTGTATTGCTTGGAAGAGTACTAGGAGGGAGTTCAGTAACTTTCTTACTCAGCTGACCCACTTGTTCCTCCAAGTTTCTAATGGAGGACCTTATTTCAGTCATGAAACTTTGAGTGGTTTTGATTAGATCAGAGACCATGGTTGCTATGTCAGAGTAGCTCTACTGAGAATTCTCTGTCTATTACTGAGAAGATGATGGAAAGGGCCTGCCATTGCTAAACCTGTTTCTTCCACCATTATTGTTGTTGAAACCTTATTGAGGTCTCTGTTGATCCTTCCATGAGAGATTTGGATGATTTCTCCATGAAGGATTATAGGTGTTTCCATAGGGTTCTCCTATGTAATTCACCTCTTCCATTGATGGGTTCTCAGGATCATAAGCTTCTTCTTCAGATGAAGCGTCCTTAGTACTGCCTGGTGCAGCTTGCATTCCAGACAGACTTTGAGAAATCATATTGACTTGCTGAGTCAATATTTTGTTTTGAGCCAATATGGCATTCAGAGTATCAATCTCAAAAACTCCTTTCTTCTGATTCGTCCCATTGTTCGCAGGATTCCTTTCAGAAGTGTACATGAATTGGTTATTTGCAACCATTTCAATGAGTTCTTGAGCTTCTGCAGGCGTCTTCTTCAGATGAAGAGATCCTCCAGCAGAGCTGTCCAATGACATCTTGGACAGTTCGGACAAACCATCATAGAAGATACCTATGATGCTCCATTCAGAAAGCATGTCAGAAGGACACTTTCTAATCAATTGTTTGTATCTTTCCCAAGCTTCATAGAGAGATTCACCTTCCTTCTGTCTGAAGGTTTAGACTTCCACTCTAAGCTTACTCAATTTTTGAGGTGGAAAGAACTTTGCCAAGAAGGCATTGACTAGCTTTTCCCAAGAGTTCAGGCTTTCTTTAGGTTGTGAGTCCAACCATATCCTAGCTCTGTCTCTTACAGCAAAAGGGAATAGCATAAGTCTGTAGACCTCAGGGTCAACCCCATTGGTCTTGACAGTGTCACAGATTTGCAAGAATTCAGCTAAAAACTGATGAGGATCTTCCAATGGAAGTCCATGGAACTTGCAATTCTGTTGCATTAGAGAAACTAATTGAGGCTTAAGCTCAAAGTTGTTTGCTCCAATGGCAGGGATAGAGATGCTTCTCCCATAGAAGTCAGGAGTAGGTGCAGTAAAGTCACCCAACACCTTCCTTGCATTGTTGGCATTGTTGTTGTTTTCGGCTGCCATGTCTTCTTCTTGTTTGAAGATTTCTATTAGGTCCTCTACAGAGTGTAGTGCTTTAGCTTCTCTTAGCTTTTGCTTCAAGGTCCTTTCAGGTTCAGGGTCAGCCTCAACAAGAATGCTTTTGTCTTTGCTCCTACTCATATGAAAGAGAAGAGAACAAGAAAATATGGAATCTTCTATGTCACAGTATAAAGATTCCTTGAGATGTCAGAGGAAAAGAAGAATAGAAGGAGGAGGTAGAAGAAGAAGAATTCAAACTTATCAAGAGAGATAGAGATCGAATTGTTGATAGTGGAGGAGTGTTAGTCCTTAAATAGAAGGATGTGAGAAGAGGGGAAGAATTTTCGAAAATAAATTAAAAGATTTTGAAGAAATTTTGAAAAATTGAAGAATGATTTTCGAAAATTAAAGTTGGAAAAGAAATAAAGTGATTTTTGAAAAAGATTTTGAAATTAGAAATCAAAAAGATTGAAAATTATTTGGAAAAAGATGTGATTAAGAAGATATGATTGAAGAGTTATGGTTTTAAAAGGATATGATTGAAAAGATATGATTGAGAAACAATTTAAAAACATTTGATTTTTAAAATTAATGACTTGGCTAACAAGAAATTTAAAGGATATGATTCAAACATTAAACCTTTCTTAACAGAAAAGGCAACATACTTGAAATGTTGAATCAAATCATTAATTGTAGGCAAGTATTTTTGAGAATGGAAAGAAATTGATTTTGAAAATATATGATTGAAAAGATATGGTTTGAAAAAGATTTGATTTTGAAAAATTATGAAAACTTGAAAAAAAATTTGAATTAAAAACAAAATCTTCCCTCTTGTATCATCCTGGCGTTAAACGCCCAGAATGGTATCCATTCTGGCGTTTAACGCCCAAAATGCTACCCTTTTGGGCGTTAAACGCCCAGCCAGGTACCCTAGCTGGCGTTTAAACGCCAGTTTTCCTTCTTCACTAGTCGTTTTGAACGCCCAGCTTTTTCTGTGTAATTCCTCTGCTGCATGCTCTGAATCTTCAATTCTCTATATTATTGACATGAAAAGACACAAATTAAAAATTTTTTTTGAATTTTTAATGATGAGGAATAATCAAAATGCCACTAAGATCAAATAAACAATGCATGCAAGACACCAAACTTAGAAGTTTGTATACTATTGACACTAACAAATTGAGAATGTATATGAGAAACAACAAAACACTCAAGACAAGAGAACTTAAAAAGCAGAGCAAGGAAATCATCAAGAACAACTTGAAGATCAATGAAGAACATAATGCATGTAATTTTCAAAAATTAGAAGAATAAAGATATGCAATTGACACTAAACTTAAAATTAGACACTAGACTCAAACAAGAAACATAAAAATATTTTTGATTTTAAGATTTTATAATTTTTTTTGTGCTTTTTCAAAAATTGAGTGGAAAAGAAAAACAAGGGTTCAAAATTCTTAGTTAGAATTCCAGGAATCATTGCAATGCTAGTCTAAGACTCCGGTCCAGGAATTAGACATGGCTTCACAGCCAGCCAAGCTTTCAGTGAAAGCTCTGGTCCAAAACACTAGACATGGCCAATGGCCAGCCAAGCTTTAGTAGATCATTGCTCACAACAGCAAAATTGATAGAAATCAACAAGCTCTTATGATGATAAGTTGAAACCTCGGTCCAAAAGATTAGACATGGCTTCACAGCCAGCCATACTTCAACAAATCAACATGAAACTCTAGAATCCATTCTTAAAAGCTCTGAATAACAAAATAGAAATATTTTTTTGTATTTTTGAAAAATTTTTGAAAAGTAAAAAGCTTAAACATAAAATAAAATTACCTAATCTAAGCAACAAGATGAACCGTCAGCTGTCCAAACTCGAACAATCCCCGGCAACGGCGCCAAAAACTTGGTGCACGAAATTGTGATCATCAATGGTGCCTTCAACATGGTACGCTCAATTGCAATCTCAACTCTTTATCACAACTTCGCACAACTAACCAGCAAGTGCACTGGGTTGTCCAAGTAATAAACCTTACACGAGTAAGGGTTGATTGATGAGAGAACTTTTCGTGTGGTATAGAATTTTTCTCAAATGAATGAATTCTCGTTGTAAGTATAGTTCTACACCAACAAAGAGTCCTCACATGCAAAAATATTGAGTTGTCACATGTACAAACCCCAATGAAAATTAACCGAAGTATTAAGACTCTAGGTCGTCTCACGAGGAATTGCAATGAAGTGTATGCTTATTGGCTATGAGGGGTATAGGGGGTTTTGGTTGATTAGAGGGGCAATAAAATAAAGAGGCAAGACAAGTAAATTGAGCAAGTAATTAAAGAAAGCAAGTAATAAAGAGAGACATTCATGGCAATGGATTGAGATCATAGGCTTTCTATCCTAGTCATGCATGATTAATTCATCTTATTTAGTCAACTCCAACAAATAGGGAGAAAGTCAAACAAGATTAATCAATCATGTTACAAATATAAACAAGAATTTATCTCATTACGTCAACTCCAACAAATAGGGAGAAAGTCTAACGAGACTAGCTAATCTCAATCCAAAAGTCCTAACCAACTTACTAATTAAACTAGCAAAAGATTAGCGTCAATGGAAATAATATTCCATAAGTCCTAATCAACTCACTAATTAAATTAGCAAAAGATTAGCGTCAATGGAAACAATACTAGCTAACAACTCTAGATCACCAACATAAGTTGGGTTTTCATGACTCAAGATTGCCCAATCACTCTTTCCAAGCCAAGAATGCTCAAAATCTACTCTAAGGTCCAACCAAGCATTTTGTCAAACACTTGGTGGGTACAGATGGAAAGCATGGTAAATGAGCAAGAATGTAAAATCTACCAACTACCAATTGCAAGAAAAGTAAATCCACAATTCAAATCAACAATAAAAGAACAACAAACATTAAATTGCATTAAAAGTAAATCAAATCCAACATGGGTTCATGAACATAAAAGAGAGCAAAAAGGGAAATTAACACTACAAATCATGAGAATGAAGGAGTAGAAGTAAGAAATCATAAAAGAAACAAGATAAAAACATGTAATAAAACCTAGATCTAAGATGGAAATTAACCTAACCTAATTCTAAGGAGAAGAGGGAGCTTCTCTCTCTAGAAACTAACCTACATGATGCTAAACCTACAATTAATTGCTTCCCCCTTGCTTGGACTTCAATTCTGCATGAAATACACTCAGAAACAAGTTGGAATTGGGCCTGGGCTGCTCAGAAATCGCCCCCAGTGTTTTGCCTTCAAGTGGGCCAAGTAATAGTATTGGCGCGCGCGCGCCATGTGCGCGTGCCCGTCGATTGGCAAATCCTCATCCGCGCGGAAGTGGTATATACACGTGCGCGTCCTTGTGGAAAACCACTTTTGCGCGTGCGCGCCTTGTACACGTGCGCGTCCATTGGTGCATTCCAAATCTTTGTTTCTTCATGCATTCTCCTCTTAGCATGTTGTTCTCTTCACTTCTTCCATCCAATACTTGTCTTATGGACCTGAAATTACTTAACAAACACATCAAGGCATCGAATGGAATTAAAATGTTAAAATTACGGATTTAAGGCCTAAAAAGCATGTTTTTACATTCAAGCACAATTCAAAGGAGAATTACGAAAAGTCAAACAAGATAAACAAGATAAACAAATAGGGAGAAAGTCAAACAAGATAATCAATCATCTCACAATGATAAACAAGAATTTATCTCATTACGTCAACTCTAACAAATAGGGAGAAAGTCTAACGAGACTAGCTAATCTCAATCCAAAAGTCCTAATCGACTTACTAATTAAACTAGCAAAAGATTAGCGTCAATGGAAATAATCTTCCGTAAGTCCTAATCAACTCACTAATTAAATTAGCAAAAGATTAGTGTCAATGGAAACAATACTAGCTAACAACTCTATATTACCAACATGAGTTGGGTTTTCATGACTCAAGATTGCCTAATTACTCTTTCCAAGCCAAGAATGCTCAAAATCTACTCTAACATCCAACCAAGCATTTTGTCAAACACTTGGTGGGCACAAAAGGAAAGCATAGTAAATGTGCAAGAATAATAAAATCCACCAACTACCAATAGCAAGAAAAGTAAAATCAATAACTCAAATCAACAATAAAAATAACATCAAACATAAAATTGCATTAAAGGAAAATTAAGATCCAACAAGGTTCATGAACATAAAAGCAACAAAATAAAAGAAATGAACAAGTAAAAACTAAAAGTGTAGAGATGTAATAACAGGAAATTAAAAGGAGAAACTAAATCAAAACAAGAATTAAAACTTCGATTCAAGAAGAATTAACTAAAACCACCCTAAAATCTAGAGAGAGGAGAGAGCCTCTCTCTCTAGAATTCTAACCTAAAACATGATAAAAACTAAACTATGACTAAGTGTGTTCATTCCCCCTTCAATCCTTGGCTTAAATAGCATCAGAAATGAGTTGGATTGGGCCCAAAATGAGCTGCAAAATCACTGGGGGCGATTTCATTAAAGTGGGCCACGGACAGCATCGGCGCGCTCACAAAGTGCGCGTGCGCGCCCCTGAACGTGAAGCAACATATGACAAAATTTATATCATTTCGAAGTCCCAGATGTTAGCTTTTCAACGCAATTGGAAACGTCTCATTTGGACCTCTGTAGCTCAAGTTATGGTCATTTGAGTGCCAGGTGGTCAGGGTTGACAGCTTTACGGTTCTTTCATTTCTTCATGAGTTCTCCCACTTGCATGCTTTTCTCCTCACTTCTTCCATCCACTACTTGCCTTATGAACCTGAATTCACTCAACAAACACATCAAGGCATCGAATGGAATTAAAGTGGATTGAAATCATCAATTTTAGGGCCTAAAAAGCATGTTTTCACATTTAAGCACAAATCTAGGGAGAATTCCAAAACCATGCTATTTCATTGAATAAATGTGAGAAAAGGTGATAAAATCCCCCAAAATAAGCACAAGATAAACCACAAAAATCGGAGTTTATCAAATCTCCCCACACTTAAACCAAGCATGTCCTCATGCTTAAACCACGAGTGAACAAAGGGTATCAACATTTATTCAATGTAAATGAACTATATGTAACCTAAACTATATGAATGCAACTAAATGCAAAATGATTCTACCTACTTGGTTAAAAATAAATCAATCCTCCAAGAGCATGTATAAATGGGTAGGGCTAGGATCATATGATGACTCATGAATCCTACCAATTCAAAAAATGAAGTTCAAGTAGACTTGCAAAGAAGAACGCTCATGAAAGCTGGGAATCATGGAGTTGAGCATCGAACCCTCACCAGAAGTGTTTGCACTCTAGTCGCTCAAGTGTATAGGGTCGATTCTCTCAATGCTCTCCTAATCATGCTTTCCAAGATTCATTTTTTATCTAACAATCAACATTTATTTCATGCATGCATACAACTATCATGAGGACTTTTCATAGGTTGTAATGGGGCTAGGGTTAAGGTAAGGATGTATATTTGGTCAAGTGGACTTGAAATTTGAATCTTTGATTACCTTAAACTTCCCACCTAACCTGTATAGCAACCTATACAATTTAAGCTATCCTAACTATCCATTTTTCACTTTTTCACATACTCATGCATTTTCTTTTTTATTACAACTCATATGCATTGATCTTTATTAAGCTTCACTTTGCTTTGGGGCATTTTGTCCCCTTTTTATTTCTTTTCTTTTCTTTTTCTTTTCTTCTATTTTTTTCTTTTTCTTTTTCTTTTTCTTTTTTTTCTTTCAAACTATATACAAGAACATCAATGCATAAGGTCTATACATTTTATCAATACATGAGTATGTACCCAATTCCCAATTTTTTACAACAAAAACACAAAACTACCCTTTTATTCACCCAATGTTCCAAGACTTCCCACACTTGAATGATACACACACACCCTAGCCTAAGCTAATCAAAGATCCAAATAAAGGACATTTATTATTTTTCGCTTTAAGGCTTGTAATGTGCTAAATTAAGAACAAATGGGTTAATCATAGGCTCAAATTGGCTAACAATGGATGATAAGAGGTAAGGCTATTTGGGTAAGTGAGCTAATGAAACAATGGCCTCAATCATATAAATGCATGAATACACAAAATAATGGACATAGAGAATCAAACAAATCAGAGATTACAATCATAGAAAGAGGATAATGCACACAAGAAGGAAGAATAAGTGGTTATAAGATGTAACCATGCAGTTAGGCTCAAATCTCACAAGCTTGTGTTCTTAGCTCAAAAACCATGTTCCAAAATAAATTCTTTCAAGCAAGTTCAATAAAAAAAATTTTCCAAATTGGTAGGTTGCCCTAAAACTATAATTTCTTGGAAGGAAATCATCACCATAACCAAGTAGTCCTAACATAAAAAGAAATGGTGAAATATGTACAAGTTCTAACTAGCATGCAACCTATCATGCGATGCGACAACTAACTAACAAAGACAAAAATTGAAAAAAATTGGTGTTGAAAAATGAAATTGTTACCCATGGAGATCGGTCGGACGACCTCCCCACACTTAGAAATTTGCACCGTCCTCGGTGCATGCAAAGAAGAGCAAGGTGGACGGGTGATGCCAGGGCATCTAGGCCAGTTTCACTGACCTTTTCTTTACTGTTTTAGGGTAGTTTCATGCATTTTCCTAGTAAACAAGGCAAGTTTTGGGTGAAAATACACTTACACCTTCATTTAAGCAACTATTGTGAATTTTTGCATGATTTCATGAGATTTTGCCAAAATTGCATGATAATTTAATGATGCAAAATCTCATGACTTTGGCTAGAGCTTTGATGCACTTTAATTGCTTGATTTCAGGACAGATGAAGCATGGAAGAATCACGTTAGCATTCACGTTAACTTAGTTAACGTGACTACTAACGTGGGATGGCAAATAGCTTGCAACGTTAATGAGAAAAGTGATCACCAATAACACCTGTGAAGCCATTCATAGCCTACGTTAAGAGCCATGTTAACTAAGTTAACGTGGTACTTAACGTAGAAGAAAAAGAGGACTCCACGTTAATGAGAAACGTGAACTCCAATAATGTTTCTCCTCAACGTTAGTGGTAAAAGTGAACGCCACTAAAGTTGGGAAACTAGGCAATGCTCCACGTTAAGAGTCACGTTAACTAAGTTAACGTGAACTCTAACGTGGAAGAGGATCAACAATGCCAACATTAGTGACATTCACTTTTGTCACTAACGTTGGATCATTAGCATTGCCTACGTTAACTCTCACGTTAAGATTGTTAATGTGGAAGTTAACCTGGAGTGGGGTTCAAAGAGCCAACGTTAGTGACACTCACTTTTGTCACTAACGTTGGGAGAGGGCTTCATTACTACGTTAAGAGCCACGTTAACTTAGTTAACGTGGGTTCTAACGTAGGGGCTTAAGGCAATTGGAGCGTTAGTGACAAAGGTGAGTTTCACTAACGCTCTCGAAGGTGATAGATGCCCACGTTAAAGAGCTACGTTAGCTAAGCTAACGTGAGACCTAACGTAGGGGGGCAAGAGGCAAGCAACGTTAATGGGAAAAGTGATTCCCATTAACGTTTGCAAAAAGGGGCACAAGCCAACGTTAATGGGAAAAGTGAGTCCCATTAACGTTGGCCAAGAATTGAGAAGGAACGTTAGAAGTCACGTTAAGACTTCTAACGTTGATAATAACATGGGCATATAAAGGTGGAACGTTAGTGGAAAAGGTGAATGCCACTAACGTTCTCGCACCCAGAAATGTATTCCACGTTAATCTCACTAAATGCCAAAGCCTAATTCATAATTCTCTGCAAGCTGGGCCCACTAAAGATGAGAATTGCTTCAACTCAAGGTCCAAAGCCCACATCCAAGACTTGAAGAACTCACTAGAAGATCATGAAGAGTAGTATATATAGGAGTAGTTTTGAACTAGAAGGGAGCTTTTGGGACTTTTGGGAACTACTCTCTGCATATTTTACTATACTTATAGCATGGATTATTCTTTTCTGCCAATTTTGAGTCCTAGAGCTATGAACAACTAAACCCCTTTCATTGGGTTAGGGAGCTCTGTTGTAATTTGATGGATCAATATTAGTTTCCATTCTTCTTCTTCTATCTTTTCTCTTGATTTTACTAGAAAGCTTTCAATCTTAATTTCATTGGTTAGTTTTCTTGGAAAAGAAACTCTCCATAATTGGATCTCTTCGGAACCTTGGAAGAGGAATGAAGAGATCATGCTAGAAATGCTTTCTCATGCTGGACCAATGTGGGTTTGGATGGATATGTGACTATAATCCTACCAATACTTGATTTGGGAAATGTATGTGGTATAATTAGTGATCATACTTCATCTCTTCTCATGAGCAATTGACCAAGAAATTGGCTATTGATCAAGATTTGAGAGATTGGATTACCAAGGAATTGGAATCCAATCACTTAAGATTGCCAAGGAGATCAATGAATGCATTGATTGAGGAAGAGATGAGAATGAATTTGATCCGGAGAATTACAACATCTCCTAAACCCAATGATCTCCCCATTTCTGATCTTACCCATTCTCTTTAGTTTCTGTCATTTACTTTTATGAGCATTACCCAATTCCCCATTTAAGATTCTACACTTTAATTTCTGCTATTTAATTTCTAGTCATTTAAATTTCTGCATCTCAATCTCAATTCTGTTTAGCTCAACTAGCATATTCTTCTAACTAAAGTTGCTTGACCAGTCAATCCTTGTGGGATTCGACCTCACTCTATAGTGAGTTTTACTTGACGATAATTCGGTATACTTGCCGAAGGGATATTTGTTGAGAGACAAGTTTCCACGCATCAAGTTTATGGCACCGTTGCCGGGGATTGATTTTGAATCAACAATGATTAAGCTAGAAGATCACTAGATTGAGCATTTTTTTTATTATTTTTGTTATTCTTTTCTGTATTCAGTAATTTACCTTAGTTTGTTTTTAATTTCCTCCTCATTCCCTTTACCCTCTCTATTTTCTGTTCTCTTTTTCTTAGTTTATCATAATTCAGCTCACTAACCCACTAACTGTTTGATAAATTGCATCACTCACACTAACAATCATTCTAACCAAAAATAGTCTTCACTATATCTCCTATTGTGCATTCTGTTTGTTGTATGACAGGGAGAAGAGAAGGAATCTCAATATCCTTTGATTCAGAACCTGAGAGAACCCTTTGGAGATGAAAAAGTGAGGCAAGAGGAAAAAGAATTATTGGTGCTGAGGAAGAGGAAGAGTATTTTGAACCCAACATTGAAGAGAATTTGGAGAACAATCATGAAGAAGAAGCTCATAATCATGCCAGAGAAGGCCATGCAAACCGGACTGGGCACGAAAGGAGGGTCTTAGGATCCTATATCAATCCTAATCCAGGAAACTGTGGAAGCAGCATTCAGAAATCCACCATACATGCCAACAATTTCGAGCTAAAACCTCAGCTCATCACTTTGGTGCAAAATAATTGCTCATTTGGAGGAGGTGCTCAAGAAGACCCTAACCAACACTTGACCATGGTGGGGTGTCTCCCACCTAGCACTTTTGTTTATTGTCCTTAAGTTGGACATTTGGGAAGCTCTTTATCATGGTGGCTTATGCTTGTACTCATCCTTGAATCTCCAAGGATCATTGTTCTTCAAATGGTTGATTGAAATTCCAACCAAATTCACCATCCTTGGGCAAAGTTCTACCTAAGAAATGAGCTCCCATAGTTGGTTGACATGCTTCGATCCAGGATCCCACATCTTATTCTCACACCCATTTTCTAGTTGATTGTCATGATTCTTCCATCCGGGTGGTTGTGACATAGAATTCTCTTGAGCATACCAAGCCTTCCTCCTAAACCAACACAAGGTAGCATGCATCCAATCATAATTCCCACATTTTGAAGCTTTGACCACAATGAGCTTAATTCCAAACTTTCAACCACTACACAACCCCTTTCTACTCTTGATCTCACAAAGAGCCCTAAGTTGCATCCGTTTCAATCAAACCATATTCAAGTGAGAAGGTGAAGCTTGAGGGTAGGACTTTTATCCACTTGAACGGTGTGTTGGATGGTGACTTGGGGAGGGGGACCTCCCCACACTTGGACAATGCAAGGTCTACTTCCTTAAGCTCTTCTTTAGTTGTTTCCACCTCTTTGCAAGCTTTTTCAATTTCAACCTTTTGAAAATGCTCTTCACATTCAATCACTTCCTCACCAACTCCTTCTGGCTCTTCTCCACTCCTCATGTTATAACTTGGAGGTAATGTGGAACTTATCTCAACATCCACCTCAATTTCAAGAGGAGAAGATTCCTTAAGTGCCCAAGGATCATGTATTGGTGTGGGATCATCTTTAAGAGGAAGATTTGTTGCTTGCTCACCTTCTTCCAATTCTTCATCATTCATTATATGCCTAGGAGGTTACACACCCTCCTTAACATCGCCTTCAAGCTCAATGGAAGAGGGTTCAACAACTTCTACAAAATCATCAACAATGTTACTTGGTGTGGAAGTGTTCTCAAACATGGAATCCACCTCTTGTTCAACTTCCTCTAACTCTTCAACCACTTCTTATTCTTCAACAATCTCTCCATCCTCCACTTGTTGCAAGACATACCCCATCTCCTTTTCCTCATGTTGAGATTCTAAAATCTCCTTCATGCTCCTTTCTTCGGTTGATTTCTCACACTCATCCGTGGAGATGCTTTGCGTGTTGCATGAGTCCCGTGAGTCCAAGTTGGCTTTAATGTTGGCAAGGTTAGCCTCAATAGCCTCATAATTCCTCCTTTGGGCTTCCTCTTGCTCCTTTTGATGAATTATTGCTTGAAGCCGATCCATTTCTTCCTTGAGACGATCCATTGACTCTTGGATGGATAGATGTGGGTGTTATTCCTTGGAGGGTTGTGGTGGAAAGGGAAATTCATTATGTGGTTGAAAGTTATCATACATGGGAGGTGATTCATCTTGGTAAGGATAGTGAGGTGGTGGTTCTTGGTAGTGATCATCATAGGGTTGCGGTGGTTCTAAAGGTTCTTGCTCATAACGGTTATAAGAATGTGGTATGGATGATTGGTCATATGATGGATATGGATCATAGGAAGATGTTTGGTATGGAAAGGCTTGTGAGTATGTTTGAGGTTCATGTTGAGGATAAGAATCGTGAGCATATGGTAGTGGTGCTTGATTATCACAAAAGGAGTCACCATAGCCATTGAATTGACATGTATTAGGATGGTAATTATACCTATACGTATCCGGAGGTTGTTGCCAATAGGAGTGATCAATTCCTTGAGGCTCCCCCCATCTTTGTTGATTCCATCCATAATGAGTGTCATCATTGAAGTTCACATTTCCTACAACACAATTAGAACCAAACTCATAGCCAAGGTGAGAATTCATAGTGGAAAAGCAAAATAAAACTAACAAAAACTAGCAAAAAAAGAAAAAAGCAAGATATTCATACTATTCACATATATACAATAACCAATAACACAACACCATTGCAACTCCCCGGCAACGGAGCCATTTTGATTTAAGAAAAATTGTCGTGGTATAGAATTTCCTCAACTGAATGAATTCTCGTTGCAAGTATAGTTCTACACCAACAAACAATCCTCCCAATCAAAAATATTGGTTGTCACATGTACAAACCCCAATGAAAATTAACCGAAGTATTAAGACTCGGGTCGTCTCACAAGAAATTGCAATGAAGTGCTTAATTATTGGCTATGGGGATCAAGGGGTTTGATTTGATATTGGGCAAGGAAATGTAAAAGCAAGAAAGTAAATGATACGAAAAGTAAATAAAATAAGCAATTAAAGGAAGCAATTAAAGAAAGAGAGACATTCATGGCAATGAATTGAGATCATAGGCTTTCTATCCTAGTCATGCATGATTAATTCATCTTATTTAGTCAACTCCAACAAATAGAGAGAAAATCAAACAAGATAATCAATCATATCACAATGATAAATAAGAATTTATCTCATTACGTCAACTCTAACAAATAAGGAGAAAGTCTAACGAGACTAGCTAATCTCAATCCAAAAGTCCTAATCGACTTACTAATTAAACTAGCAAAAGATTAGCGTCAATGGAAATAATCTTCCATAAGTCCTAATCAACTCACTAATTAAATTAGCAAAAGATAAGCGTCAATGGAAACTATACTAGCTAACAACTCTATATTACCAACATGAGTTGGGTTTTTATGACTCAAGATTGCCTAATTACTCTTTCCAAGCCAAGAATGCTCAAATCTACTCTAACATCCAACTAAGCATTTTGTCAAACAATTGGTGGGCAGAAAAGGAAAGCATAGTAAATGTGCAAGAATAATAAAATCTACCAACTACCAATAGCAAGAAAAGTAAAATCAATAACACAAATCAACAACAAAAATAACATCAAACAATTACATTAAAGGAAAATTAAGATCCAACAAGGTTCATGAACATAAAAGCAACAAAATAAAAGAAATGAACAAGTAAAAACTAGAAGAGTAGAGATGTAGTAACAAAAAATTAAAAGGAGAAACTAAATCAAAACAAGAATTAAAACTTGGATTCAAGAAGAATTAACTAAAACTACCCTAAAATCTAGAGAGAGGAGAGAGCCTCTCTCTCTAGAATTCTAACCTAAAACATGATAAAAACTAAACTATGACTAAGTGTGTTCATTCCCCCTTCAATCCTTGGCTTAAATAGCATCAGAAATGAGTTGGATTGGGCCCAAAATGAGCTGCAAAATCACTGGGGGCGATTTCATTAAAGTGGGCCACGGACAGCATCGGCGCGCGCGAAAAGTGCGCGTACGCGCCCCTGAACGCGAAGCAACATATGGCAAAATTTATATCATTTCGAAGCCCCGGATGTTAGCTTTCCAACGCAACTGAAACCGCCTCATTTGAATCTCTATAGCTCAAGTTATGGTCGTTTGAGTGCTAGGAGGTCAGGCTTGATAGCTTTATGGTTCCTTCGTTTCTTCATGAGTTCTCCCACTTGCATGCTTTTGTCCTCACTTTTTCCATCCACTACTTGCCTTATGAACCTAAATTCACTCAATAAACACATCAAGGCATCGAATGGAATTAAAGTGGAGTGAAATCATCAATTTTAGGGCCTAAAAAGCATGTTTTCACATTTAAGCACAAATTTAGGGAGAATTCCAAAACCATGCTATTTCATTGAATAAATGTGGGAAAAGGTGATAAACTCTCCCAGAACAAGCACAAGATAAACCACAAAATCGGGGTTTATCATCGATCCCACGGAGATTGTTGGTATGGAGCAAGCTATGGTCATCTTGTAAATCTCAGTCAGGCGGATTCAAATGGTTTTGGAGGATTAATGATTAAAAGATAAATAAAACATAAAATAAAGATAGAGATACTTATGTAATTCATTGGTGAGAATTTCAGATAAGCGTATGGAGATGCTTTGTCCCTTCCGTCTCTCTGCTTTCCTACTGTCTTCATCCAATCCTTCTTACTCCTTTCCATGGCAAGCTGTATGTTGGGCATCACCGTTGTCAATGGCTACAGTCCCGTCCTCTCAGTGAAAATGTTCAATGCGCTCTGTCACAGCACGGCTATTCATCTGTCGGTTCTCGATCATGTCGGAATAGAATCTAGTGATTCTTTTGCGTCTGTTACTAACGCCCCACAATCCCGAGTTTGAAGTTCGTCACAGTCATTCAATCCCTGAATCCTACTCAGAATTCCATAAACAAGGTTTAGACCTTCCGGATTCTCAAGAATGGCCGCCAATGGATTCTAGCTTATACCACGAAGATTCTGATTAAGGAATCCAAGAGATATCCACTCAATCTAAGGTAGAACGGAGGTGGTTGTCAGGCACACGTTCATAGGTGAGAATGATGATGAGTGTCACGGATCATCACATTCATCAAGTTGAGGAACAAGTGATATCTTAGAACAAGAATAAGCTGAATTGAATAGAAGAACAATAGTAATTGCATTAATACTCGAGGTACAGCAGAGCTCCACACCTTAATCTATGGTGTGTAGAAACTCTACCGTTGAAAATACATAAGAACAAGGTCTAGGCATGGCCGAATGGCCAGCCTCCCAAAGAGGGTTCAATCATAAAAACATGATCAAAAGATGATCCGAAGATTGAAAGATTCCCCCCTAATACAATAGCAAAAGGTCCTATTTATAGAGAACTAGTAGCCTAGGGTTTACAGAAATGAGTACATGAGGTAAAAACCACTTCTGGGCCCACTTTGTGTGTGCTTGGGCTGAGCATTGAAGCTTCCATGTGTAGAGACTTTTCTTGGAGTTAAACGCCAGCTTTTGTGCCAGTTTGGGCGTTTAACTCCCACTTTTGTGCCAGTTCCGGCGTTTAACGCCGGGAATTCTGAAGCTGAATTAGAACGCCTGTTTGGGCCATCAAATCTCGGAAAAAGTATGGACTCTTATATATTGCTGGAAATCCCTGGATGTCTACTTTCCAACGCAATTGAGAGTGCACCAATTGGGTTTCTGTAACTCCAGAAAATCCACTTTGAGTGCAGGCAGGTCAGAATCCAACAGCATCTGCAGCCCTTTTCAGTCTCTGAATCAACTTTTTGCTCAGGTCCCTCAATTTCAGCCAGAAAATACCCGAAATCACGGAAAAACACACAAACTCATAGTATAGTCCAGAAAAGTGAATTTTAAATAAAAACTAATAAAAATATAATAAAAACTAACTAAAACATACTAAAAGCATACTAAAAACAATGCCAAAAAGCGTATAAATTATGCGCTCATCACAACACCAAACTTAAATTGTTGCTTGTCCTCAAGCAACTGAAAATCAATAGGATAAAAAGAACAGAATATACAATAAATTCCAAAAATATCTATGAAGATCAGTATTATTTAGATGAACGGGGCTTTTAGCTTTTTGCCTCTGAACAGTTTTGGCATCTCACTTTATCCTTTGAAGTTCAGAATGATTGGCTTCTATAGGAACTCAGAATCCGGATAGTGTTATTGATTCTCCTAGTTAAGTATGATGATTCTTGAACACATCTACTTTATGAGTCTTGGCCATGGCCCAAAGCACTCTGTTTTCCAGTATTACCACCGGATACATCCATGCCACAGACACATAACTGGGTGAACCTTTTCAGATTGTGACTCAGCTTTGCTAAAGTCCCCAATTAGAGGTGTCTAGGGTTCTTAGGCACACTCTTTTTGCTTTGGATCACGACTTTAACCGCTCAGTCTCAAGTTTTCACTTGACACCTTCACGCCACAAGCACGTGGTTAGGGACAGCTTGGTTTAGCCGCTTAGGCCAGGATGTTATTCCTGTAGGCCCTCCTATCCACTGATGCTCAAAGCCTTGGATCCTTTTTATTATCCTTGCCTTTTGGTTTAAAGGGCTATTGGCTTTTTCTGCTTGCTCTCTTTGTTTTTTTTTTGTGTATTCACTGCTTTTTCTTGCTTCAAGAATCATTTTTATGATTTTTCAGATCCTTAGTAACATGTCTCCTTTTTCATCATTCTTTCAAGAGCTAACAATTTTAACATTCATGAACAACAAATTCAAAAGACATATGCACTGTTCAAGCACACATTCAGAAATCAAAAGTATTGCCACCACATCAATATAATTAATCTGTTATAAAATTCAAAATTCATGCAATTCTTCTCTTTTTCAATTAAGAACATTTTTCATTTAAGAAAGGTGATGGATTCATAGGACATTCATAACTTTAAGGCATAGACACTAAGACACTAATGATCATAAGACATAAACATAAATAAAACATAAAGCATAATTTTCGAAAAACAGAAAAATAAAGAACAGGGAGATTAAAGAACGGGTCCACTTTAGTGATGGTGGCTTGTTCTTCCTCTTGAAGATCTTATGGAGTGCTTGAGCTCCTCAATGTCTCTTCCTTGCCTTTGTTGCTCCTCTCTCATGATTCTTTGATCTTCTCTAATTTCATGGAGGAGGATGGAATGTTCTTGGTGCTCCACCCTTAGTTGTCCCATGTTGGAACTCAATTCTCCTAGGGAGGTGTTGATTTTCTACCAATAGTTTTGTGGAGGAAAGTGCATCCCATGAGGCATTTCAGGGATTTCATGATGAGGAATTTCCTCATGACCATGAGTGGGATCTCTTGTTTGCTCCATCCTCTTCTTAGTGATGGGCTTGTCCTCATCAATGAGGATGTCTCCTTCTATGTTAATTCCAACTGAATTACAGAGGTGACAAATGAGATGAGGGAAGGCTAACCTTGCCAAGGTAGAGGACTTGTCTGCCACCTTATAAAGTTCTTGGGATATAACCTCATGAACTTCTACTTCCTCTCCAATCATGATGCTATGAATCATGATAGCCCGGTCTATAGTAGCTTCGGACCGGTTGCTAGTGGGAATGATTGAGCGTTGGATAAACTCCAACCATCCCCTAGCCACGGGCTTGAGGTCATACCTTCTCAGTTGAACCGGCTTTCCTCTTGAATCTCTCTTCCATTGAGCGCCCTCTTCACAAATGTCTATAAGGACTTGGCCCTATTCCAGCTATTATCCACCTAATAACCCAGCCACTAACCAAAATAACCATCATCCATTGTCAACATTTCATAACCAACCACAAATACCACAAGATACTCAAAGGATCTCCAACTTGGAGATACTGATGAAAAAGATGATGAAACAGCAGGAACGAACAAGCAAGATTCATGAAGCTTCAATGAGAAACCTAGAGAGGCAAATTGGACAATTGTCCATGCAAGCTATAATTTGAAAGGCCAACAAGCTCACTCCCAAGTGATACCATTCCAAATCCTAAAGAAGAATGTAAAGCTATTCAATTAAGGAGTGGAAGAACCTTGGTGAAAAACAAGGAAACAGACAAGAAGCTTATAGGCAATGACAAAAGGCCAACTGAGGAAGATGAAGCTGTACTAAACAAGAAGGAACTAGAGAAGCTTAAAGAAAAGAATGACCAGCTACAAAATTCAAGGAAAGGGAAGCAAGTAATAGAAGAACCATCTCAAGAACAAAGGCAAGAAGTGAAAGCTCACACACCTCCCTTGCCATACCCTCAAAGGTTCAACAAGGAGATCAAGGATCAACACTTTCCCAAATTCCTTGAAGTCTTCAAGAAGTTGGAGATTAATATCCCCCTGGCTGAAGCATTAGAGTAGATGCCTCTATATGCAAAGTTCTTGAAAGAGCTTATAAATAAAAAAAGAAATTAGCATGAGAAGGAAACCACTATGCTCACGGAAGAATGCAGTGCTGTGATTCAAAGGGGTATTCCACCAAAGCTCAAGGACCCTGTGACGTAGCGGAAATTGGCGAGTTAAGAATTTATTAATAGAAATACGTTGCAAGTACAGTCCTTAACCAGCCAGAAATCCACTTATCAATTTAAAAGGGTTGTCACAATATTAAAATTAAAATACTGGGAGTATGAATCCCAGGTTGTCTCCCAACGAGTTGCAGAGAAATGTGCTATTTTATCAATCAGATGTTTTCAAAAAATGGTTGAGTTGATAACAGGAAATTAAATTAGGGAATTTAATTAATCTTAAATAAAAGCCTTGACTGGAAGTAGATTAGTTGGAAACCCTATTCTTGTTGAAGTACTCTCAAGATTAATTAATAATTGGAAGTTGCTCTGCTTAGTTATCCCTTACTAGGTAAAGGAAAGTCAAGCAAGTTGAAAAGCTGTTTCTAATCACAAGTCCTAATCCTCTCCCTTGGGGAGGACTAGTATCAATTATTAGAGGTTGATCCAACAATAATTCCAATTATAATTTCTCTCTTGAGTAATTCAACTCAAGGTTTCTTTTCAATCATATCCCAATCAAGTTATGGAACTACTCATTCATCATAATTATAAACATCACAGAATTAATGGGGAAAATGAAAGAAGACATGATAAATAATAAAGAAAAGAATTAATTGAAAATAAAAATAGTCTATATTAATGACTTGTAAAAATAATCCAATGTCAACTCTAGGAGAATTAAGAATATGGAATAATAAATGAAAAGTGATTGGCAGAATATAATGACTAGTATCGGAGGTAGACTCTTCTCAAAAGCTAAAGCCAAAATCTTCAAAATCCTAACTATGAATGTTCAAGTGAGTAAAACCTAGGGGAGGAGCAATTTCAAATCTAAAACTAAAAATTGTGTGGAATCAGTGTTGTTTCCTATTTCTGCATGTTCCCTGGCTCTAGTCTGTGTTTTTGGGCCGAAAACTGGGTTGAAATCTGGCCCAGAAACACTGCCAAAGACTTCTGAGATTCTTCAGACCGCGCACGTCACGCGGTCGTGTCATTCATGCGGACGTGTCATTCGGCGTTTCACTTTTCTACGCGGGCGCGTTGTCCATGCCTCCACGTCGCTTATGCTTTTCCAATCCGCGCGGTCGCGTGAGCCATGCGGCCGCGTTACTGCGATTTCCTCTCTTTCGCGCGGTCGCATGTGTCATGTGGCCGCGTCACTTCTCGCTGGTCATCTCCTCAATTTCTTGTATTCCTTCCATTTTTGCAAGCTTCCTTTCCAATCTCCCACTCATTCATGCCCTATAAAGCCTGAAACACTTAACACACAAATCACGGCATCGAATGGAATAAAGGAGAATCAAAATACCTAGTTAAAAGTCTCTAGGAAGTAAGTTTTCAATCATGTAATAATTTTAGGAAGGAAATATAAATGCATGCTAATTATATGAATAAGTGGGAAAAGATCATGATAAAACCACACAATTAAACACATTGTAAACCATAAAATAGTGGTTTATCAACCTCCCCACACTTAAACATTAGCATGTCCTCATGCTTAGTTGAAGGAGATAGAATAAATGAGTAGGAACATGTAAAAACTCTTGCAATGCAATGCAACCTATATATGTGAATGCAACTATATGATTCTTGTCCACTTGATCAAGAGTAAATAAGCTCTTCAAAACAATTACAAATCAAGTTTCACTAATTCAATTCTCATATAGTAAGAACAGATAAAAATGCAAGAATGTAGCTCATGAAAGCGGGGAACATAGAATTTTAAGCATTGAACCCTCACTGATGATGTATGTATACTCTAATCTCTCCAGTGTATAGGGTAATCACTCTATCCTTCTCTAATCATGCTCCCTAAATTTTGTTCTTCTCCTAACCAATCAACAACATTTAATATACCAATGCAACATCATGAGGTCTTTTCAAGGTTGTAACGGGGCCAAGGTTAGGGTAAGGATACATATATGGTTAAGTGAGCTTATAAATTGAATATTTAATTAACTCAAACCTTAACATAACCTATATATATATTTTATATAACTTTGGAGTTCGTACCTAGCTACCCAGAATTCCCTTTCACATTCCATACTCATGTATCAACTTTTTATTTTAATTTTATCATACATGCATTGATCTTTGGATTCTTAACTCAGCATTGGGGTAATTTTTGTCCCACTATTTATTTATTGAATAATTTTGTTTTTTTAACATAAACATAAAAATAAACATAGCTAATCAATGCACATAGATTTTTTATTCTTATAGTTTCACATGAGTACGTGTCCAAATTCCCATTATATTATCATGACACACTCCCTTGTTATCCTTTGTCCCCACAATTTCCCATTCTTAATTAGCACTCACAATTCTATCTTAAGCTAACCAAAGATTCAAATTAGGATATATAATTATTTTTATCTGCTTAAGGCTAGTAATGTGGTAAATTACAGAACAAATGGGATTTAAAGGCTCAAAGTGGCTAACAAAGGTAATTGAAAGGGTAGGCTTAATTTGGATAAGTGAGCTAAACAATAAATGGCCTCAATCATATGCAGCATATAAATATATAAACATTGGACATATAGGATGGAGCAAAATATAGATTACAATCATAGAGAAGTAAACACACAGGAATAAAACAATTATGGTTAAATAATGTAACCATGCAATAAGGCTCAAATCTCACAGGTTGTGTGTTCTTTAGCTCAAAAATCATGTTCCAAATACAACTTCAAGCAAATTTAACATAAAAGTTTTAATTAAAATTAGTGAAATTTTTGTTCCAAAAAAAATAGAGTCTTAGAAGAAACTTATTGTCTTTTCAATCAAGTAGAACATGCATGCAATTAATCTATTACTATGCAATTTATCCTATTTTACAAAAGAAAAACTAACTAAATATCCTAATTTATTGGTGTTTAGGGAAGAAAAATTACCTCCAGAAGTCAGGTACTGACTGACCTCCCCACACTTAAGGATTTGCACCGTCCTCGGTGCCATCTGTCAGGAACAACGGTGGGCTGGTGGCAGTATCTCCACAGTCGGGACCGTCATGGCACCCTGTGCTGGTGAAGGAAGTGGAGTCCGGAGTGCCTGGGTCGTCGTCAGGTCTATGATTGATGTGCGGAAAACGATCCGACACGAAACTCACCGGCAAGTGCACCGGGTCGCATCAAGTAATAAAAACTCACGGGAGTGAAGTCGATCCCACAGGGATTGAAGGATTGAGCAATTTTGGTTTAGTGGTTGATTTAGTCAAGCGAATCAAGATTTGGTTGAGTGATTTGTGATTTGCAGAAATGAAATTGCATTGAAAGTAAAGGGAATGTGTAAATTGCATGAAATTAAAGAGGGCAAGAAATTAAAGTGCTGAATCTTAAAGAACAAGAAATTAAATGGCGAAAACTTAAAATGCAAGAAATGTAGATTGCGGAATTTTAAAGTGCAAGGAATGTAAACGGCTGGAAATGTAAAGGGGATTGGGGATTGGATTTGCAGAATTTAAACAAGGAAAATTAAATTGCATCAAACAGAAGAGTAAAAGAGGGTTTGGGTTGAATCGGATCTGAAGCAAAACAAGTAAATGAACATGAAAAACAAAATAATGTAAACTTTAGAATCAGATCTCAGGACCCAGAGACTAGAAAACCAAGTCTAGATCTCAATGCCTTCCTAGATCCAACAAGAACAATTGCAAGGAAAATGTAAATTGCAAAGAAAGTAGATGAAGAGCAATTAACCGAAACTGAAATTCAATTAAGCAGTAAATAAACAGAGAGATCCAAGGATGAGATTGAAACAGAATTTCTTCAATTCTCCAACCCAAGATCCCAGACAATTGTAATTGAAATTGAAAGCAATAAAACTAAGAGGAAGAGAAGTGAATTCTCCTTCCCCGAGACTAAGAAATTAAAGATCACTCAATACCAAAGGCTCTCTAAAAACTAAAAGGGAAAGCTCCCTATGAAAACTAAAAAGAAAGCTCTCTATAAAAACTAAAAGAAAAGCTCCCCCTAAAAACTAAAAGAAAAGCTCCCCCTAAAAACTTGAATTCTATCCTATTTATACACTTTCTTCCAATGATCTTCAAGCCTTGAGTTGGGCCTTTGCTCTTGGTGGAATTGGGTTGAGAGAGGCCTTGGTTGATTGCTCTTGGAGTTTGGAGAGGAATCAAAGTGAACCAATTGAACCGGGTTGGAGTTTTGCAAAAGTTTGAGTAAAAGTTTGAGTAAAAGTTTGAGGCTAACTTTTACTCTAACTTTTCACCTCAGCCTCCTCATTTTTCTGATACCAACGTTGGTGCAAAAGTTAGCGGTCTAACTTTTGCTCCAACGTTGGCTTTCCTTATGTGCACTTATGGCGCCAACGTTAGCCCAAAAGTTAGAGGCTAACGTTGGTGCAAACTTTTGGTGCCCCGGGAGTGTTTTGCATGTGCCAACGTTAGCCCAAAAGTTAGGGGCTAACGTTGGGGCAAACTTTTCACCCAAAAGTTTGTGCAAAAGTTTGAGGCTAACTTTTGGTCCAGCTTTTTGCTTCCTGGTTCATTTTTACTTATTCCATTGTCCTCTCTTACTCTAGCCATTCCTTCTTGCTTCAACCTTTCTCCAAGCTTTCTTCACCTATCATTGATCAACCAAACACATCAAAGCTATGCTCAAAATCATGAGATATTCATTCTATCATAATATGTAACAATTATAGCATCAAACCTCATGAAATTGCATTAATTTATCTATTGTTGATTCAATCAAAGGAAGCATGAAAATCTACCCAAATTGGCTTGCTTAGACCTCAAGAAAGTACATAATTCAAGTGAAAACAAAAGAAAAAGACTAGTGAAACTAGGCTAAGATGACTTGTCATCAGTGATTGCCTGTGAGTAGCTCCTTGAGGTATTTGAAATGGCGGTGGTTGTGGTGCTCTCGGAGCTTTACTTTCTTTTCTTGTTGGTCCAACCGCTTCAGTATTTGGTGCAGCAGCTGACTAGTAGATGGTGAAGGAACTGCAGCATCCTCTATGGACTGGCTGGTAGTGGCAAGTGATGGCCTGAGATATTTCTTGTTGGGGACGTACTGATCATCCCGTTGGTGTCTCCAGCTCTGTAGGAGACTCCGGCTGCTGAGATAAGATCAGAGACCAAGGCGGGGAAAGGTAGGTTGCCCGCGATCTACACTTATTCCATAGCATTCCAGGTATGTCTCGGTAAATTTAGAGGCTGGTCTGTGAGGATGCACCATAATAGAACGGCCATGTCTGCGGTGAAGGAGGACTCATGAGTACTCAGGAAGACGTAATGGGACATAATCTGTGCCGATACGTGAGCCTCTAAGGTAAGTGCGGAAGCTGAGATTCCCTTAGGACGGGAATGATGGTATCCGAAGATCCATTTGCTTCCAGGTTAAGCGATAACTCTAAGAACAGCGTCCCAGTCAAAGTTGTACGCCTGGCGCTTGATGGCAGCTTTCTGAAAAACGTCCAATCCTTCTGGAGCAGGGGGAAGATCTAAGGCTCGCTGAATGGCCTCTTCTGCAATGGGGACTTACTTCTGACGTATAAAGACAAACTGCAGGTTTGGCAGGTGGAAGTTGGAGTAGAACTCAACTACCCAAGAAAGATTGACCTGCCGTGGCTGTCTCTGTAGGAAACCCCAATGTCTGTGTGCAATTTGCGGCTCAACAAAGTCGGCAATAGGAGGTGGAAGGATAAGAAGGTGTTCATTGTTGTAATTCTGAGCTGCCAGAATAGGAAACATCTGCTCACAGTAGCGATTCAGAAATCGTGCAGTGTCCTTTGCTGGGAAGGCTCTCTCCTTTTCATCAACCTTTATAATCCTTTTAATTCTTTTTGTTGAGGGCTTGACTGCAGTTGAATAAGGCTCTGCCACTAATGTTCTCTTCGTTCCTTTCCTTGCTGTTGATTTGGGAGTAGCTTTCTCTTTGCCTTTCTTGGTGGCCATCCTGAAAGGGAACGAGGAAAGTTATTAGCATTCAAGGGTTATAGCAAGGAGAGAATAAGAAAGGTGGTAAGCAATGCACAGGTCTGGATAATGATGTGAACACATGGTCATGACTATATGTGGCAAATCAACAATGGAAATATAGCAAGTGCATGTGAGGAAAAATTGAATGCAAGGTGTTTATTGGCATACCGACAAAGGGCATGAGTAGCATAGATCAAGCATTCAATGTCCAAATTAGATTTCCAAGTTTCTCAAGTTAAAAGTATGTTTGTGAAAACAATTATATTCAAATAATAAAATAAAAAAGGGGTTTTGTGAAAAGCAGGCATTTAGAGTAGTGGGTTTAAAAGAAATCTAAGAATAGTGCAAAATGCCATATGGGCGTTTTCACAAACACATAGCATGCATGTTAAATAAGGTATGGAAAATATTAATTGGAACATGCAAGTAACCGTATAAAAATAATATATAATTGTTTAAACAAATCACAAACAATCCATAAGCAACACATAAAAATAATGATCCAAATAAAATTCCAACACCAATAAGAGGAATAGGAAAAGAGAAAGAAAACATAGTTAGGGAAAGTAGAAGAGAAAGAAAAAGAAAACATGATAAGAAAAAGAAGAATGAAAAAGTAAGGGGGGAAGAAGAGAGAAGAAAAACCTTGATAATAGTGGTGGGAGATGGGGGGTGAAAGAGAGAAAGAAGGGGGGAAAGATGGAAGAGGGGAGAAGAGAAATAAGATTGGGGGGAAGAAAAGATAAACAGTCTGGCAGATTTGAACGAGCTGGGCAGCGCAAACGACACGGTCGCGTGGGGCACGCGGTCACGTGGAAAGCCCTTAAGTGAGGTGACGCGGACGCGTTGGTCACACGGACGCATGACGTGATTTGCGCTAGTGGCGCGAGGGCAGCTTCACGCTCGCACAACTCTCTGTTTAATTTATGTTTTGCCAAAATTTTGGGTGGCGTGGTCGCGTGGATGACGCGATCGCGTGGATGGCCATCTTAAGAAAATGGCACAGACGCGTGGGGCATGCGTTCGCGTGAAAGGGCCTATGCGATTAGCACAAGTGCAGCCCAGCTCCGGCACAACATTCGGCCATTCACCCTTGTTACGTCAAATTGCAGGGCCACGCGTTCGCGTGGGTAACGCGGACGCATGGTGAGGCCAAATTGCAAATGACGCGGTTACGTCATCCACGCGGTCGCGTGAATCATATTGTGCCTAAGGCACGCCTCCAGCCACATTCCGGCGCAACTCTCTGTTCAATCCTTTTTTATTTCCAATGCCCATGCGACGTGGACGCGTCAGTGACGCTGGCGCGTCGCGTGCTTTTTCTTGCTCCTTTTTTCCTCTTTTTTTTATGCAAATGCAGTATGTAGATAAGGTGCAAGATATAGGCAGTAGTATGGAGAAGAGTTATAGAAGAGGGAAGATAAGGAGAAGAAGTGGAATGATCATACCGTGGTGGGTTGTCTCCTACCTAGCACTTTACTTTAACGTCCTTAAGTTGGACGCTTTAGGAGCTCAGTTTTCAGTTGCGAGTGGATCCTCCAAGAGGAAGATATCTAACTCCTTGTTTTTCGTCACCTTCTCACCATGATAGAGCTTCAAACGATGTCCATTAACCTTGATGAGTTCAGAGCTTGAAAGGTGACTTAGGTGAAAAACTCCGTAGGGCTCAGCCTTCTCGACTCTATATGGACCTTCCCACCTTGATCGCAGCTTGCCTGGCATGAGCCTCAGTCAGGAGTTGTGAAGAAGGACTAAATCCCCAGGTTGGAACTCTTTTCTCTTGATGTGTTGATCATGTACAGCTTTCATTTTCTCCTTGTACAGCCTTGAGTTCTCAAAAGCTTCTAGGCGAAGGCTCTCCAATTCTTGCAATTGCAACTTCCTTTCAGCGCCGGCCTTCTCAAATCCCATGTTGCATTCCTTTACTGCCCAAAAAGCTTTGTGCTCCATTTCAACTGGAAGATGACAGGCCTTGCCATAGACTAAGCGAAAAGGACTCATCCCAATGGGTGTCTTGTACGCTGTTCTGTATGCCCAGAGTGCATCTTGCAGCCTGGTGCTCCAGTCTCTTCTATGAGGTTTAACTATCTTCTGCAATATGCACTTTATCTCTCTGTTAGATACTTCGGCTTGCCCATTAGTCTGACGATGATAGGCAGTTGCTACTTTATGAATGATCCCATGCTTCTTCAGTAATCCTGTTAGTCTCCTGTTAACAAAATAGGTGCCTTGATCGCTCACGATTGCTCGTGGTGATCCAAAGCGACAAATAATGTGGTTTCTCACAAAGGAAACAACAGTGTTAGCATCATCAGTACGGGTAGGAATTGCTTTCACCCATTTAGAAACATAATCTACAGCTAACAGTATATAAAGGTGGCCATTAGAATTTGGAAATGGACCCATGAAGTCAATGCCCCAAACATCAAAAATTTCACAGAAAAGCATAATTTGTTGAGGCATTTCATCCCTCTGGGATATATTACTAAACCTTTGGCATGGGTGACAAGATTTACAAAATTCACCAGTGTCTTTAAAAAGAGTGGGCCACTAGAATCCACAGTCTAAGATTTTTCTAGCTGTTCTTTGAGGGCCAAAATGTCCTCCACTCTCAGATGAGTGACAGGCCTCTAAAATGGACTAGAATTCTGATTGAGGCACACACCTTCTAATTACCTGGTCAGCGCCACATCTCCATAAATATGGGTCATCCTATATATAATATTTAGACTCGCTTTTCAGCTTGTCTCTTTGGTGCTTAGTAAAATTTGGAGGAAAAGTGCGGCTAACTAGATAATTAGCGACATGTGCATACCAAGGGACTACTTCAGATACTGCTTGTAGGTTATCTAATGGAAAATTATCAGCTATAGGAGTAGAGTCAACTTTAATGTGCTCAAGGCGACTCAAGTGGTCTGCCACTAGATTCTGGTTACCACTCATATCCTTTATTTCTAAATCAAATTCTTGTAGTAGCAGTATCCAACGTATAAGCCTTGGTTTGGATTCCTTTTCAGCTAATAAATACTTTAGAGCTGCGTGGTCGGAATACACTACTACCTTAGCACCAAGTAAATAGGCTCAGAATTTATCCAGAGTGAAAATAATAGCAAGAAGCTCTTTTTCAGTAGTAGTGTAGTTAGAATGAGCAGTGTCTAAAGTCTTAGACGCATAAGCAATGACAAAAGGATCTTTACCTTCACGTTGAGCCAGCGCTGCTCCTACTGCATGGTTGGAAGCATCGCACATGATTTCGAATGGCTGGCTCCAGTCGGGTCCTCTCACAATTGGAGCTTGAGTCAGGGCGGTTTTTAGCTTATCAAACGCTTGTTTGCAATCCTCACTGAACTCGAACTCAATATTTTTCTACAGTAGTCTGGATAAGGGAAGTGCTACCTTACTGAAGTCCTTAATGAATCTTCGGTAAAAACCTGCATGTCCATGGAACGAGCGGACTTCCCTCACAGAGGAGGGGTAAGGCAAACTGGAAATAACATCCACCTTTGCTGGATCTACAGAAATGCCAGTATTAGACATAACATGTCCTAGTACAATACCTTGTTTAACCATAAAATGACATTTTTCAAAATTTAATACAAGATTTATACTGACGCATCTTTCTAGTACTCTAGATAGACTATCCAAGCAAAAGCTAAAAGAATCACCATAAACGCTAAAATCATCCATAAAAACCTCCATACAGTTCTCGAGAAGGTCAGAGAAAAGACTCATCATGCACCTTTGGAAAGTAGCTGGTGCATTGTACAGGCCAAAGGGCATTCTCTTGTAAGCATAAGTCCCAAATGGACATGTAAAGGTAGTCTTTTCCTGATCTTCAAGAGCTATATGAATCTGGAAATAGCCTGTGTAACCATCTAAAAAGCAGTAATGTGATTTACCTGACAGGCGATCCAGTATTTGATCAATGAATGGAAGGGGATAGTGATCCTTACGAGTGGCTTGGTTGAGACCCCTGTAATCAATGCAGACCCTCCAGGCGTTATGTACTCTAGTTGCTATGAACTCTCCATGCTCATTCTTCACTGTAGTGACTCCAGATTTCTTGGGCACCACTTGTACTGGGCTCACCCATTCGCTGTCTGAAATGGGATAGATGATATTTGCCTCCAATAGTCTTGTCACTTCCTTCTTGACAACCTCTAAGATAGTGGGGTTTAGTCTTCTCTGAGGTTGACGAACGGGTCTTGCTCCTTCTTCTAAAAAGATTCTGTGCTCACAAACTTGAGGGTCGATGCCTACTATGTCTACTAAACTCCACCCAATTGCTTTCTTGTGCCTCCTTGATGCATGAAAACTTGTCTCTTAACAAATTTCCCTTTGGCAAGTATACCAAATTGTCGTCAAGTAAAACTCACAATAGAGTGAGGTCGAATCCACAAGGATTGATTGGTCAAGCAATTTTAGTTAGAAGAATATGCTAGTTGAGCTAAACAGAATTTAGATTGAGATGCAAAAATTTAAATGACTGGAAAGTAAATAACAGAAATTAAAGTGCAGAATCTTAAATGGGGATTTGGGGTAATGAGCATGAAATTAAATGGCAGAAAGTAAAGAGAATGGGTAAGATCAGAAATGGGGAAATCGTTGGGTTCAGGAGATGTTGCATTCTCCGGATCAAGTTCATTCTCATCTCTTCCTCAATCAATCCATTCATTGATCTCCTTGGCAATCTTAAGTGATTGGATCCCAATTCCTTGGCAATCCAATCTCTCTAAGCTTGAACAATTGCCCAATTCCTTGATTAAATTGCTCATGGGAAGAGATGAATTGTGGTTACTGATTATACCACATGTATTTCCAAATCAAAGTGTTGGGAGGATTAGATGTCACTATATCTGCCTAAACCCCAATTTGGTCCAACATGAGAAAGCATCTCTAGCATGATCTCCTCATCCCTTTTCCAAGGCTCAAAGGAGATCCAATTATGGAGAGTTTCTTTTCCAAGACAACTAACCAATTAAATTAAGATCAAAAGCTTTCTAGTAAGATCAAGAGAAAAGAAAGAAGAAGAAGAATGAAAACTATAATTGATCCATCAAATTACAATAGAGCTCCCTAACCCAATGAAAGGGGTTTAGTTTTTCATAGCTCTAGAAATGAAAAATGGCCGAAAAGAAGAATCCATGCTAAAAGTGCAGAAAAGTAAATCTATAGAGAGTAGTTCCCAAAAGTGCCAAGCTTCTCTATAGTTCAAAACTACTCCTATATATACTACTCTTCTTGATCTTCTAGTGAGTTCTTCAAGTCTCGGATGTGGGCTTTGGATCTTGAGTTGAAGCAGTTTTCATCTTTAGTGGGCCCAACTTGCAGAGAAATATGAATTAGGCCTTGGGTATTTAGTAAGATTTAACGTTGATTGCCATTGTGGTTTTGAGAACGTTAGTGGCATTGACTTTTTCCACTAACGTTCCAACCTCATATATCCACGTTAAATTCAACGTTAGTGGTCTTAACGTGACCACTAACGTTGCTTTCTCAAAACTTGGCTAATGTTATTGGGACTCACTTTTCCCCAAAACGTGGGCTTATACCCCTTCACAAACGTTAATGGGAATCACTTTTCCCATTAACGTTGCTTAGTGCCCCTATGTTCCTACGTTAGAGTCCACGTTAGTATAGCTAATGTGACTCTTAACGTAGGTGTGATCCACCTTCGAGAGCGTTAGTGACACTCACCTTTGTCACTAACGCTCCAAATGCCACATTCTCCAAGTTGGAACTCACCTTAACTAAGTTAACGTGGCTCTTAACGTAGTAGTGATGCCACCTTCCAACGTTAGTGACAAAACTGAGTGTCACTAACGTTGGCTCTTTGATCTCAACTTCATGTTAACTTTCACGTTAATAGTCTTAACGTGAAAGTTAATGTAGGCAATGCTAGATGGTCCAACGTTAGTGACAAAAGTGAGTATCACTAACGTTGGCTTTTGTTTCCTCTTCCACATTAGAGTTCACGTTAATTAAGTTAACGTGACTCTTGACGTGGATCATTGCCAAGTTCTCCAACGTTAGTGGTGTTCACTTTTACCATTAACGTTGGAGTTCCTTTTTCTTCTACGTTAACTACCACGTTAACTTAGTTAACGTGGCAAGTAACGTGAGCTTTGGATGGCTTCGCAGGCGTTATTGGTGATCACTTTTCTCATTAACGTTGCAAGCTTTACCATTCCACGTTAGTGTTCACATTAACTAGGCTAACGTGAATACTCACGTGGTTCTTCCTTGCTTCCTTTGCCCTGAAAACAAGCAATTAAAGTGCATCAAAGCTCTAGCCAAAGTCATGAGATTATGCATCATCAATTTATCATGCAATTCTAGCAAAATACTCATGAAATTATGCAAAGTTCACAAAAGTTTCTTGAATCAAGGTGTGAGTGTAATTTCATCCAAAACTTACCTTATTCACTAAGAAAATGCATGAAACTACCCTAAAACAGTAAAGAAAAGGTCAGTGAAACCGGCCTAGATGCCCTGGCATCACAACACCAAACTTAAAGCTTGCTTGTCCCTAAGCAAGTACTGAAGCATAAGAAGAATGAAATGAAATAACAAGAAGATAAGATAGAAGTAGCATTCTTGGTTTATGGGGTTTCATGCATAACAACTTAGGTTATTTCCCTCTAGGTTTCAAGCCTTTATCAAATCCTTAGTAACCTTCTTGATTGCATCCTTTGAGGCTTCTTTCTTGTTGATCCTTCCTTCTTTTTCAAAGTTATTTTTCTTTTTGCTAAGTGCTTTGTAAGAGGGCGACTCTTTATGATAAGCTTTCAGCCAACACTCCCAAACTAGTTGGTTTTAAGGTGTTAGGTGTTAAGACACCCCTAAGGACTTACTCCCTCAAGTCTCTTTCCCTCATACATACACACCACATGCATATGGTTTGTTATTTTTCCTTTCTTGAGACCTTGGTGTCCAGCACCTCTTTGGGTTACTAAGTGTTTTGTATCGAAGGTTACTCTTGATAGTGGACTTTCAGCTGATAATCCCGGATTAGTTAATCCAAGTTACCAAGTGATAATGCATCCCTAAGAGCTTATTCATCCAAGTATATCCTTTGTACATAAACACCACAGACATATGCCTCAGTTTTGAAACCCTTGATGCCTAGCTTTGATTCTTATTGTGTTTCTTTCCTTTTCACTTTTATTGCTCTTCCTCTTTTCTTACTGGGATCTTATTGTTTAGCTAGTCTCAAAGGGTGTGTCTTAAACAAAGGACTTAGGATAGATAGTTGCTTTCTTTCCTTCTTTGGTGAACCAACTTAGCTTACTAATCAACCTACCACAAACATTCAGAACGCACTTCATAAAATAACTCCACTCTTGTTCTTTTCATAACATTTTCTTTTTGATTAACTTAAAGAGACAAGCATACAAATAAGAAAGGTGAAAGTGAACACTTAAGACATTAAGCTAGCATACTTAGTCTAAGCAATAAAACTTAAATGCATAATTGAAAGTCCTAAACTACCATGGAAGCATGTTCTATTTCATACATGATTTTCCTTATTTAAAGCTTTGAAAAAGATAAACTAAGAAGGAACTTCACCACCTTTCACTTATTGGTATGCTCATGTTCTTCTGCTTCCTTGCCCTCTTGATGTTTACTTTGTCCACTTGTGCTTCCTCTCATTCGATTCATTCTGGCTATCTTCCAATCCTCCAGTGCCTTCCTTACTGATTCATAACTTTGTTCTATCCTTTCGCGCCCTACTCGTGCTAACTCATCTTTTACATCTTCATATTTTGTTATCCCAGGATGCAAAACAGGCAGTTGTTTGACTAGGTACCTAAGCCTGGCTTGGGTATTCACATGATACCCAGTCTCATTCATGCAGACACCTTCCGAAAATGCTCTATATTCATCAAAAAGATCTGCTTGTTCTCTTTGTTTCCGATGCATCTCATGGATGTATGCACCTTGATGTGCTTGGATGTTGGTTAGCCTTTGGATGGCTTCTTGTTGCTGATCTTGCTTTTGATTCAGGTTGTGGAATGCTTCACTCCATTGTCGTCCTTGTTCCAATTGCTGGTCCATCAATTGTTTTTGCCATTCCCCTTGCTGATCCATCCTTCTAAAGAATGATCCTTCTTGGCGGTCTATTAATTGCAATTGAAACTCCCTTTGTGCCCTTTGATTTTCCATGCATTGCCTAGATAAGGTATCAATAGCCTTTTGCAATTGGTGCATGCTTAAGGTAGCTGAAGTTTGCTCTTGTGGATGTTGTTCTTCTTTGACTTGATGAGCTGGCCTCTTTCGTACCCTTCGTGGGGGTAGTGGAGTTGCAGCAGCATGCATCCAACGATAAGTGATTGGAAGACCAACCTTTATCCACTCAGGGTTTTCATCCTCAAATATAACCCTGGCCAGTTTGCAAAGGCGAAAGATAGTGCTGGGATAACCCAACTTTTCTCCAGAATTGCTCTTCTCAGCAAGCTTCCGAATGCCTTGGGCTATGAGTTCATGAGCCTTGATCTCTCCTCCCTTCATTAGACATTGCACCATCGTTGCTCTCTTGAGGTTTACCTCTGAGTTGTTTCTGGCTGGGAGGATGGATCTCCTTACAATTTCGAACCAACCTTTAGCCTCAGGGAGGATATCTCCTCTTTTTATAAATTTGGGCTTCCTCTTGGGACCTCTTTCCCAATCTGCTCCTTGCACACATATATCCTGTATAATCTGGTCATAATTGGGGTTTTTGTCCATTCTCGAGTGATAGCTCTCCTCTTCAAAGGGTATGCTTCTCAATTTCAACACTCTCATGATAGTCATGGGACTAAAATCCACCATGACTCCTCTCACAAAGCTTGTGTATGAGTCATCTGCCTTGTCTTGCCTAACTGCATTTGCATAGAACTCTCTTACTAGAGTTGCATTCACCCTTGTGATTGGATTGGTGAGGAGCTCCCATCGACGTTGTTCCACCTTCCTTGTGATTTCTGGACACTCGGCTTTTGTGACTTGAAAGCCTAGTTCATAAATGATTTCTTTCTCAGTCATCCACCCATACTGGAGTGCATGATAAAAGGTTCTAAATTGCCCTTCATCAAAAGGAGGATGTTCTATGGGTGCCTTTCCTTTTTGTCTCTTGGAGCTTGATGATGCCATGCAAGATTGTTGATGTGTTGGTTATTCTCAAGATGGCTATGAGGGTGTATGTGAAGCCTTAGCGAAGGGTGATGTGTGTATGACCGAAAGGAGGGAATGGGGATGGTGAGTATAAGTGTGTGTGGAGAGGTTGTGTGAAGGGGTTTATATAAGAAGATGGCAATTGATTGAAGGGTGTGGATTGATGATTTTGTTTGATAGTGGACAGTTGCGGTTTTAGGATTGAATGAGCATAAGGATCACCTCCTTTATGGGGGTCTTGGTTCGGTCCTCAAGATTGTCCACTCCCAATGTTGCTTGGCAACACTTCCAAGGACATTCCCCATGAAGGCAAGTGTGAAATTCCTTTGGTGTAGTGGCCGAATCTCCCTTCCTCAATTGTCCTATCAAGTACCATCAATGTCCTTTTTGATTCCCTATATACGAAAAGAAAATGCCATGGGTTATTTGAAATTTTTGGTGGGAAAAAGTGTGACCTAACAAAATATTTCTTTTTCTTTTGTTTTTACATGACTAAATGCTTTCCATGAATGCAAATCAATCAACTATTAAGCTTTCCATGCATGCACGTTGGTACACCAAACTTGTTTGTTATCACATGGTGCAACAAGTTTGGGGAATAAATCTTCCTCGTAGGGTGTGTTCAAACCTCACTTGATGTGTTTTGAACACCAAACTTATCATGTACTATACATTGCATGTAGAGGAGCTTTATATTAGTTGTCAAAATTGAATTGAAATTCCATGGAAGTTGCCTTATTACTATTATTAGAGATTTAAGAAAGGAGGTATAGAACATGGGTTGCCTCCCATGAAGCGCTTCTTTAACGTCATTAGCTTGACGGTTGACCCTTGTCAGGGTGGTTGGTGGTGCTTGAAATCCTCTCCTCTTGGAGTGAACCTATGTCCATTGGCTTTGTTGGTAAGCTCCATATACTCCAAAGATAAGATTTTGTTGATAGTGTACACAGGAGGCAGCTGAGATAGAATAGTGGGGAGATGAGGTGGTATAGATGGAAAGTATGTAGAGATCACTTCATCACCTGGCGAAAAATTTTCTGTAGCAATTTTCTTATTTCTCGATCTCCTTGGGACTTTCTTCTTTGTATCTCTTCATGCTTGCTTGTTCTCTATAGCTCCTTTCCTTAAGGGATCCTTGTTGTTTCCTCTGCATGAATCTAGTGGTTCTGGTTCCCTTTGGATTACCTTTGAATGAGGTTCTTCCTGAATATGTGACTTCCCATCCAATGTGGTTTTCAATTGTGTTGTTTGTGCTTCCTTGTTTGTTTCTTGCATCAGTGCTTCATTCTGCTCTTCTCTTAATTCTTTGTTTTCTTGACTTGATTCTTATGAGAGGTTGAAAACATTGAAAGTGAGCTGCTCATCATGTATTCTCAGCACTAGCTCTCCCCGCTCTACATCTATGAGTGCTCTGGCTGTGGCTAGGAATGGTCTTCCCAGAATGATGGGATAAATAGGATTCTCATCCATTTTCAAAACAACAAAATCTGTGGGAAGATAGTAGCTCCCAACCTTAACCAGCGCATTTTCAACCACTTCTATTGCTTGTTTTTTAGTTTTGTCAGCCAACCTGATAATTACATCAGTAGGAGTTAGTTCATTGATTTGGAGCTTCTTCATGAGGGAGAGAGGCATTAAGTTGATGCTTGCTCCCAAGTCACAAAGCCCTTTGTCAATCATTGTTTCTCCTATGGCACAAGGAATGTTGAAACTCCCTGGATCCTCCTTCTTTGTGGGTGGCCTTGGTTGAATGAGAGCACTGCAATCCCTGTTCATTTTTATTGTTTGTCCACCTTTCAATGGACTTTTTCTGGCTAGTAGCTCCTTTATATACTTGATGTAGAAAGGCATTTGCTGGAGAGCTTTAATAAATGGTATATTTACATCAAGAGATGCAAACATATCAAGGAACCTTGAGTACATTCTCCCTGCTACACCACCTTTAAGCTTGTGGGGAAAAGGTGCATATGGGTTCAACACCTCCTTCTTCTTTAACCCTTCCTTGGATGTAAGTTGAGTTGTCTAGCTTCCTTCCTCCTGGCTTTCCTTGATATTGGCTCGCACTTCTTCCTTAAACACTTTGTTGTCTTGGACTTCTCTGCATAAGTTTTCAAGTAGAGCTTCAATCTTTGAGAGCCTATCATCTGTTGATGATGGTGGGTTGATATTAGGTGGTTGAGAAGGTGGGTTAGATGGATGTTGGTAATATCCGGTGAGGTGTTTTGATGAGTAGCATTGTTGTTGGAGTTGGTAATATCTTGTTTTGAGCTAACAATGCATCCATGTGGTTCAGCTCCATTACTCCTCTGGTGTTACTTCTTTCGGAGGCATAGAAGTAGTCATTTTCAGCAACTGTTTCAATGACATATATGGCTTCTTCAATGGTTTTCTTCTTGTTTAGAGAGCCTCCTGATGAATGATTCATAGCCTTCTTTGACTCATATGAAAGACCTTCATAGAAGATGTGAAGTTGGACCCACTCATTAAACATCTCTGGTGGGCATCTCCTTGTTAGGTCTTTGAATCTCTCCCATGCTTCATAAAGTGTCTCACCATCTTGTTGTCTAAAAGTTTGCACCTCAGTTCTTAGCCTATTGATCCTTTGAGGAGGGTAAAATCTTGCCATAAACTTGTTCGCCACTTCTTCCCAATTAGTTAAGCTCTCCTTTGGGAATGATTCAAGCCAGTTGGATGCCTTGTCCCTGAGTGAAAAAGGGAACAAGAGCAACCTATAGACATCTGGGTGGACTCCATTGGACTTCACTGTGTCACAAATCCTCAGGAAGGTGGTCAAATGTTGATTAGGATCTTCTTGAGCAAGAAGTTAAAAGAGGGTGTAGGAGGTGAGGAAGAAATTAAAATAAACTAAAAGAAATTAACTGAATAAACTAAATAAAAAAATGCTCAATCAAGTGATCTTCAAACTTAATCATTGTTGATTCAAAATCAATCCCCGGCAACGGCGCCATAAACTTGATGCATGAAAACTTGTCTCTCAACAAATTTCCCTTTGTCAAGTATACCGAATTGTCGTCAAGTAAAACTCACAATACAGTGAGGTCGAATCCCACAAGGATTGATTGGTCAAGCAATTTTAGCTAGAAGAATATGCTAGTTGAGCTAAACAAAATTTAGATTGAGATGCAAAAATTTAAATGACTGGAAAGTAAATAACAGAAATTAAAGTGCAGAATCTTAAATGGGGATTCGGGGTAATGAGCATGAAATTAAATGGCAGAAAGTAAAGAAAATGGGTAAGATCAGAAATGGGGAAATCATTGGGTTCAGGAGATGTTGCATTCTCCGGATCAAGTTTATTCTCATCTCTTCCTTAATCAATGCATTCATTGATCTCCTTGGCAATCTTAAGTGATTGGATCCCAATTCCTTGGCAATCCAATCTCTCTAAGCTTGAACAATTACCCAATTCCTTGATTTAATTGCTCATGGGAAGAGATGAAGTGTGGTCACTGATTATACTACATGTATTTCCAAATCAAAGTGTTGGGAGGATTACATGTCACTATATCCGCCCAAACCCCAATTTGGCCCAACATGAGAAAGCATTTCTAGCATGATCTCCTCATCCCTTTTTCAAGGCTCAAAGGAGATCCAATTATGGAGAGTTTCTTTTCCAAGACAACTAACCAATTGAATTAAGATCGAAAGCTTTCTAGTAAGATCAAGAGATAAGAAAGAAGAAGAAGAATGAAAACTATAATTGATCCATCAAATTACAACAGAGCTCCCTAACCCAATGAAAGTGGTTTAGTTGTTCATAGCTCTAGAAATGAAAAATGGCAGAAAAGAAGAATCCATGCTAAAAGTGCAGAAAAGTAAACCTATAGAGAGTAGTTCCCAAAAGTGCCAAGCTTCTCTATAGTTCAAAACTACTCCTATATATACTACTCCTCTTGATCTTCTAGTGAGTTCTTCAAGTCTTGGATGTGGGCTTTGGATCTTGAGTTGAAGCAGTTTTCATCTTTAGTGGGCCCAACTTGCAGAGAAATATGAATTAGGCCTTGGGTATTTAGTAAGATTTGACGTTGATTGCCATTGTGGTTTCGAGAACGTTAGTGGCATTCACTTTTTCCACTAACATTCTAACCTCATATCCACGTTAAATCCAACGTTAGTGGTCTTAAGGTGACCACTACGTGGCTTTCTCAAAACTTGGCTAACGTTATTGGGACTCACTTTTCCCAATAACGTTGGCTTATACCCCTTCGCAAACGTTAATGGGAATCACTTTTCCCATTAACGTTGCTTAGTGCCCCTATGTTCCTACGTTAGAGTCCACGTTAGTATAGCTAACGTGACTCTTAACGTAGGTATGATCCACCTTCGAGAGCGTTAGTGACACTCACCTTTGTCACTAACGCTCCAAATGCCACATTCTCCACGTTGGAACTCACGTTAACTAAGTTAACGTGGCTCTTAACGTAGTAGTGATGCCACCTTCCAACGTTAGTGACAAAAGTGAGTGTCACTAACGTTGGCTCTTTGATCTCAACTCCATGTTAACTTTCACGTTAATAGTCTTAACGTGAAAGTTAACGTAGGCAATGCTAGATGGTCCAACGTTAGTGACAAAAGTGAGTGTCACTAACGTTGGCTTTTGTTTCCTCTTCCACGTTAGAGTTCACGTTAACTAAGTTAACGTGACTCTTAACGTGGATCGTTGCCAAGTTCTCCAACGTTAGTGGTGTTCACTTTTACCATTAACGTTGGAGTTCCTTTTTCTTCTACGTTAACTACCACGTTAACTTAGTTAACGTGGCAAGTAACGTGAGCTTTGGATGGCTTCGCAGGCGTTATTAAGATTTACCATTCCACATTAGTGCTCACGTTAACTATGCTAACGTGAATACACGTGGTTCTTCCTTGCTTCCTTTGCCTTGAAAACAAGCAATTAAAGTGCATCAAAGCTCTAGCCAAAGTCATGAGATTATGCATCATCAATTTATCATGCAATTCTAGCAAAATACTCATGAAATTATGCAAAGTTCACAAAAGTTTCTTGAATCAAGGTGTGAGTGTAATTTCATCCAAAACTTACCTTATTCACTAAGAAAATGCATGAAACTACCCTAAAACAGTAAAGAAAAGGTCAATGAAACTGGCCTAGATGCCCTGGCATCACTCCTTAGCACACTAAGTAACTGCTCTTCCTGTTAAGAGGTGAGGTCCCATGCAATGATAACTGGAAACTTTTGCTTGTCCTCGAGGTAAGCATATTTGAGGTGTGGAGGGAGGGGTTTCAATTCTAACTTCTGTTCATGGTCAGGCTCTGGATTGTTTGGAGCTGGTGGCAGTGGCAGAGTACTTTGATTGTCCTCAAAATTTCCCACACTCGGAGCTTGTCCTACGTACTTCTTTTCAAACTCCTCCTGGTGAACTTCAGCTATGGTCTCATCTATGATGTCACATTGGAAGATAGAATGATCTAGAGGATGCTTTATGACTCCATTCAGATTGAAGCATACCACATGGCCATCTATTTCAAAAGAGTATGTTCCTGCAAAAGCATCTAATTTGAACTTTGAGGTCTTCAAGAAAGGTCTTTTGAGTAGGATTGATGATGGTTTCTCTGAGTCATGTTGGGGCATCTCCAGGATGTAAAAATCAATGGGGAAAGTGAGACATTTAATACCCACTAATACATCTTCAGCAACTCCAGCCACTGTAATAATACTTTTATCTGCTAACACAAAACGAGCTGCCGACCTTTTTAAGGGAGGGAGCCTTAAAACATCATATACAGATAAAGGCATTATACTAACACATGCTCCTAAATCACACATGCAGTCAGAAAATATCATACCTCTAATGGTACAGTTAACCATGCATGGACCTGGGTCACTACATTTTTCAGGTATATTTCCCATTAAAGCAGATATAGAACTACCTAAGGGAATAGTTTCTAATTCATTAATCTTGTCTTTATGTATGCATAAATCCTTTAGAAACTTTGCGTATTTAGGTACCTGTTGAATAACATCAAAAAGGGGAATAGTTACCTCAACCTTTTTGAATATTTCTACCATTTTGGGATCAGGTTCCAACTGCTTTCTGGGCTTCCTTGCAAGTTACGGAAATGGAATAGGACTGGCGTTTTCTACAGTGTCTACGCCCTTTGGTGCTTCTTCCTGTGATCTAGCATCTTCTTCCTCGGTCATGTCCTGTATACCCTTTTCTTCCTCAACATCTTCTATTTCCACTACCTCTTTAGCTGAGGCGTGTTCAGGTAAGTTTGGCCCTTCCTAATTCCTCTCTTGCAATGTGGTTCCAGACCTTAGGGTGATGGCATTAATGCCACCCTTTGGATTGGGTAATGGTTGAGAGGGGAGTCCACCATAACTTGAGGACTGGTTGTTGGAGTTGTTCATTGATCCAATCTGTGAAACAAGGGCTTGCAAAGTAGAAGTCAGACCATTCAGAGTAGCAGTAAAGTTGTTTTCCATGGCCTGTTGTCTCCGATCAATAGATTGTAGTATTAGGAGATGAAGAGGGATAAGTGATCTGAGAGGGCTGCTGAGATACTTGAGGCTGTCTTAGATGAGGTGCTCTGTAGGCCTGATTCTGATTCTGCTGCCTGAAGTTGTTATTGTTATTCCACCTCTGATTTTCATTGTTATCTCTGCCTCCTCTGTTATGATTGTCCCTCCAACCCTAGTTAGAATTATCTCTCCAGCATTGGTTAGAGTTATATTGCCATCCTTGGTTATAGCTGCCACCTTGATTGTACCCGTGATTGGGGCCGTCATAGAAGTTATGAGTGGCTGCTACGGTGTGGTCCTCCGGTTGAAGTTGTGGACACTCATCAGTGTAGTGACTGTAATCTGCATAGATTCCACATACCCTTTGTGGAACCAACTGCTGGTTGTGCTGTGGTAGAGAAGGCTGAACTTGCTGTGGTTGTTATTGATTTAGCTGCATCTGCTTCAGCAAGTTAGTCATTTCACATAAGCCCTGAGCTATAGCAGTAGTCTCTTTGCTAGTGGATACCTCTGCAATAGCTCTTGACCGACTTTGTTTCTACCTGTGATTCCTAGTAGATTCAGCTAAGTCGCTGATCAATTGCCATGCTTCTTCCGTAGTCTTGTACTTTTTCATAGACCCATTGCTAGCACCTTCCAATGTGGTCCTATCTTGAGATTTCATGCCCTATGTAAAGTAGCCGAGCAACACTATCTTGTCAATCATATGGTGGGGACATGCTTCTAGAAGATTATTGAAGCGTTCCAAGTATTCATAGAGAGTTTCAGATTCATCCTGAACGATCATGGACATATCTTTCCTCAGTTTATCGGCAACTTCAGCTGGAAAGAATTTCTCCAGAAATTCTCTTCTAAGTGTATCCCAGTTGGAAACAGTTATTCAGGGTTGAGTGTAGTACCACTCTCTTGCCTTTCCCTCAAGAGAAAATGGGAAGGCTTTCAACAGAATGGAGATTTCATCAGTGCCATCACGCTTAACAGTGAACAGGCAGTCTGAAAATCCCTAAGGTGCTTGATAGGCTCGTGAGCAGGTAAGACATGAAACTTGGGCATCAAGTTGAGTAGTGAAGACTTTATTTCGAAATCCACAGCCACTGCTGGGTGGTGTGCCTGGAATGGTTGGAGTGTAAAATCAGGGGCTCCTTCCTCCTGGATAGTGACTCTCTTGGGTGCTGCCATGTCACCTACACGTAAAACAACTAGATCAGTAGAGAGGGAGCTTGCTTCTTCCTTAAATAACGTTTCAGGTTCGTCCTCAGAGAGGACTTTTCGACGCTGAGCTTCCCTTATACGTGAAAGAGTTCTTTCAATCTCAGGGTTAAATGCTGGCAAGCTTGGATCAGGAAGTGAACGCGTCATTTAACGAAAGAAACGTATAGCTCATAGTGACAAAATAAAAAGAAAAATTTACAATTAAATAAAAGCCAATCAATAAATTAGCACACTGTTGCAACTCCCTGACAACGGCACCAAAAATTGACGTAGTGGAAATTGGCGAGTTAAGAATTTATTAATAAAAATACGTTGCAAGTACAGTCCTTAACCAGCCGAAAATCCACTTATCAATTTAAAAGGGTTTTCACAATATTGAAATTAAAATACCGGGAGTATGAATCCCAGGTCGTCTCCCAACGAGTTGCAAATAAATGTGCTATTTTATCAATCAGATGTTTTCAAAAAATGGTTGAGTTGATAACAGGAAATTAAATTAGGGAATTTAATTAATCTTAAATAAAAGCCTTGACTGGAAGTAAATTAGTTGGAAACCCTATTCTTGTTGAAGTACTCTCAAGATTAATTAATAATTGGAAGTTGCTCTGCTTAGTTATCCCTTACTAGGTAAAGGAAAGTCAAGCAAGTTGAAAAGCTGTTTCTAATCACAAGTCCTAATCCTCTCCCTTGGGGAGGACTAGTGTCAATTATTAGAGGTTAATCCAACAATAATTCCAATTATAATTTCTCTCTTGAGTAATTCAACTCAAGGTTTCCTTTCAATCATCTCCCAATCAAGTTATGGAACTACTCACTCATCATAATTACAAACATCACAGGATTAATGGGGAAAATAAAAGAAGACATGATAAATAATAATGAAAAGAATTAATTGAAAATAAAAATAGTCTATATTAATGACTTGTAAAAATAATCCAATGTCAACTCTAGGAGAATTAAGAATATGGAATAATAAATGAAAAGTGATTGGCAGAATATAATGACTAGTATCGGAGGTAGACTCTTCTCAAAAGCTAAAGCCAAAATCTTCAAAATCCTAACTATGAATGTTCAAGTGAGTAAAACCTAGGGGAGGAGCAATTTCAGATCTAAAACTAAAAATTGTGTGGAATCAATGTTGTTTCCTGTTTCTGCGTGTTCCCTGGCTCTAGTCTGTGTTTTTGGGCCAAAAACTGGGTTGAAATCCGGCCCAGAAACACTGCCAGCGACTTTCGAGATTTTGCAGATCGCTCACGTCAAGCGGTTGCGTCATTCATGCGGATGCATCATTCGGTGTTTCGCTTTTCCACGCGGGTGCGTCGTCCATGCCTCCGCGTCGCTTATGCTTTTCCAATCCACGCGGTCGCGTGAGCCATGCGGCCGCGTCACTGCGATTTCCTCTCTTTCGCGCGGTATCGTGAGTCATGCGGCCGCGTCACTTCTCGCTGGTCATCTCCTCAATTTCTTGTATTCCTTTCATTTTTGCAAGCTTCCTTTCCAATCTTCCTCTCATTCATGCCCTATAAAGCCTGAAACACTTAACACATAGAGCACGGCATCGAATGGAATAAAGGAGAATTAAAATACCTAGTTAAAAGTTTCTAAGAAGTAAGTTTTCAATCATGTAATAATTTTAGAAAGGAAATATAAAGGCATGCTAATTATATGAATAAGTGGGTAAAGATCATGATAAAACCACACAATTAAACACATTGTAAACCATAAAATAGTGGTTTATCACCCTGGGAGCTTCTTCCTGCCTTGTACCATTGGTAGCCTAACCATTGATAAGGCACTATGTGACCTAGGAGCAAGCATTAACCTAATTCCCTATTCTATGATGAGAAGGCTATGCATAGAAGAGGTAAAGCCCACACAAATGTCACTAGAGCTCGTGGACAACTCATTGGTATTCTCCAGAGGAGTGATTGAAAATCTCCTAGTCCAAGTATGGACATTCATATTCCCTGCGGACTTTGTGATCCTGGATCTAGGAGAAGAAAGGAGTGACTCTATTATCTTGGGATAACCCTTCTTGGCCACAGCAAGGGCCATCATAGATGTTGAACAAGGAGAGCTGACCCTAACGTTACATGATGAAAGCATTACTCTGAATGTCTTTCCAGAAGCACAGCATAATGATGAAAAGGAAAAATGCATGGAGGTTGACAAAGAAGACTTGCAGTAGAAGGAAGAAACCAACAAGACACTCATTAATTCTCTTCCAGAACAAGAGACAGGCAGCAAAGCAGGACAAAAGGAAAATGAGACTCTAAGGAATGATGAGAGAAAACAAGAAGGAAGTAAGGTGTTAACCACTTAGAAGAAAGATCCCAAAATACATCCCACTGTCAAAGTAGAGGAACTACCAAAAAAGGGAAAGAAAAGCAAGAAAAAGGCTCCAAAAGGGTGGAAGAACAAAAAGATCCCAACTGATAGATTATCAAAGGGAGATAAAGTGTAGCGGATTTACCAGCAGTTGGGAACAAATCAACAATTTGATGATTACTACACTATCAACATGATACTCTCACTGGAGTATGTGAGAGAAGACAAACTGAGACATCACAATCATCAACCACCTTAATAAGGGCCCAATGTCAAGCTAGTGACAATAAAAGAGCGCTCCATGGGAGACAACCCATGATTTAATATTCTTACCTTGTTTTAAATTGCAATAAATGGTTCTTCCAGCTTGAATTTGAGTTCTCATGAGTATACTTAATAATTGCATGCAATGTCTTGAAACATATGCTAAAATTCTAAGTTTGGTATGCTTGAAGGCACTCCAAAATAGTTTTTCAAGCTTTCTTAGACTATATGCTTACTCATTTAGATGGAGTATATAGCCAAACATTAAGTTTGGTGTCTGCATATACATTTAATCTCATAAAAACCATTTTTTCTCAGAGGATCAAATTTATGAATAGATGAACCATACATTGTTTCATTTTAGGAGTTTATGGTAGAAAATAAAATGTTCCTTTTGATGAATGTACCAATTGTGATGGATATTATTTGCATTGTACATGGATACCTTAGCAGAGAAGAAGTTTGGTGTCCACCAAATCTTTGTTCAAAATCTAAGGAGCATGATTGGTCATTTAATTAAGGAATATGTAGAATTATCTTTCTTTATTACTCATCACCACCACCGAACCGAATTCACTTCCAATGCTCACCATTTCTTTAATTTAATTGTGTAGGACAAAGAAGATTGAGAAGGAGACAAAGAAAGGGAGCAAGCACGGTCAAGATAATGCAAAAAAAAAGGTCACATGTGCTTCGAAGAGCGTGCTCTCTTGGGAAACAAAATCTATATGCTTTGCACCCTTGGAGGCCGAACCACATGCATCCAATAGGAGAGTAATCCTTGTCAACCTTCAACTATGCATGCAAGCCATTCATGCCATGAGCTTCCCACAATGTCTTGCTCAATCTTCACCCTTCATTTGCCTAACCGAAAAGCTTTCCGCACTTGTGGTTTTGTTCAAAGATTCATGCCTTGGCTATAAATAGGTGGAGACACTTCTTAGCTCATATATATTCCCTCCCTCCTCATACAAGAATTCTTCACTTTTAGGCCTTTATTTCACTCTTCTCCTATCCTAAAAATACGTTCAGCAGCCTCCTCATCCAACAACATATCATCTTCCTTTCCTCTTAAAACAAAGTCGTACCTCACCTCAACCAAAGTTCACCCTTGTTTTTTTCCCTTTCCTTTCAATTTCATGGCTTCATCAAGTTCTAAGAGAAGAAGGGAAAAGGAACCAGTGGTGGCCTGATGAGCGGATAATTTATACGCTTTTTGGCATTGTTTTTAGTATGTTTTTAGTATGTTTTAGTTAGTTTTTAGTATATTTTTATTAGTTTTTAGTTAAAATTCACTTTTCTGGACTTTACTATGAGTTTGTGTGTTTTTCTGCGATTTTAGGAATTTTCTGGCTGAAATTGAGGGACTTGAGCAAAAATCTGATTTAGAGACTAAAAAGGACTGCAGATGCTGTTGGATTCTGACCTCTCTGCACTCGAAGTAGATTTTCTGGAGCTACAGAAGCCCAATTGGCGCGCTCTCAACGGCGTTGGAAAGTAGACATCCTGGGCTTTCTAGCAATATATAATAGTTCATACTTTGTCCGAGTTTTGATGGCAAAAAACCGGCGTTCCAAATCAGCTCAAAACTGCCCGGCGTTAAACGCCGGAACTGGCACAAGAATGGGAGTTAAACGCCCAAACTGGCACAAAAGCTGGCGTTTAACTCCAAGAAAAGTCTCTACACGAAAATGCTTCAATGCTCAGCCCAAGCACACACCAAGTGGGCCCGAAAGTGGATTTTTATGTAATTTACTCATTTCTGTAAACCCTAGGCTACTAGTTCTCTATAAATAGGACCTTTTACTATTGTATTTTCATCTTGGTAGCTATCTTTAGTCTTATGCTATCTTAGATCATGGGGGCTGGACTCACGGCCATGCCTAGACCATGTTCTTATGTATTTTCAACGGTGGAGTTTCTACACACCATAGATTAAGGTGTGGAGCTCTGCTGTACCTCGAGTATTAATGCAATTACTATTGTTCTTTTATTCAATTCGGCTTGTTCTTGTTCCAAGATATTCATTTGCACCCAAGAACATGATGAATGTGATGATTATGTGACACTCATCATCATTCTCACTTATGAACGAGTGCCTGACAACCACTTCTGTTCTACAAGCAAACAAGGCTTGAATGTTTATCTCTTGGATTCCTTGATCGGAATCTTCGTGGTATAAGCTAGAATTGATGGCGGCATTCAAGAGAATCCGGAAGGTCTAAACCTTGTCTGTGGTATTCTGAGTAGGATTCAATGATTGAATGACTGTGACGAGCTTCAAACTCCTGAAGGCTGGGCGTTAGTGCAGACGCAAAAGAATCAATGGATTTTATTCCAACCTGATTGAGAACCGACAGATGATTAGCCGTGCCGTGACAGGGTGCGTAGAACATTTTCACTGAGAGGATGGGAGGTAGCCACTGACAACGGTGAAACCCTACATACAGCTTGCCATGGAAAGGAGTAAGAAGGATTGGATGAAGACAGTAGGAAAGCAGACAGACGGAAGGGACAAAGCATCTCCATACGCTTATCTGAAATTCTCACCAATGAATTGCATAAGTATCTCTATCTTTATCTTTATGCTTTATTTATATATCCTCCATAACCATTTGAGTTTGCCTGACTAAGATTTACAAGGTGACCATAGCTTGCTTCATACCAATAATCTCTATGGGATCGACCCTTACTCGCGTAAGGTTTATTACTTGGACGACCCAGTTCACTTGCTGGTTAGTTGTGCGAAGTTGTGATAAAGAGTTGAGATTACAATTGAGCGTACCATGTTGATGGCGCCATTGATGATCACAATTTCGTGCACCATGGCCGAACCCTCAAACTATTATACAAAAAAAAAATTTAAATCTCAGTTTCATGAAGCAAGTTATCATAGGTTCATGGAGTCAAAGCATTTTATTCCAGAGATGGGTTTTCAGCTAAGGGAGGGAGAGTATCCCATTATGAGACAAATTACCAAGGAAAGGAGGTGGGAACTTCTGTGTGATCCTTTCACTGACATCAGTGCAGTCATGATAAGAGAATTTTATGCAAATGCTGTAAAAAAAAGCAAGAACAACCTCCCTTATAATGGCTATGTCAGAGGTGTTGAAGTAGATTTTAGTCCATCATCAGTCATGAGGGTCCTATAGTTGAGGACAATAACCTATGGAGAGCTTAGCTTTTAGGCCAGATTGCAGGGTGAGAATGACCCTGATGAGCTATTACATGGGTTATGCTTAGAAGATAGAGACTAGGAAAGGGACTCAGAGGGAGCCCCAAGCCACTTGAAAAGACTAGATCTCACACCTGAGGCCAAGGGGTGGTATGAGATAGTAAGGAGATCTATACTCCCTACTGGAAACACCTCACAGGTCACAATCAAGTAAGCCCTCTTGACAGATTGCATCTTACATGGAGGAGAAATCAACCTCTCACAACTCATAGTAGACAGTATTCAGGAGATGGTTAAAGACACAAGCAAATCGAGTAGGCTTGGACACCCAAGCACTATTCTAAGGTTGTGGAACAGGGCTGGGGTGCTCTTTGAAGATGAAGACACAGAGAAGGTATAAGGAGGAAGGGGAATCACAAAGAAAAGCATGGAAGGTGCTACTGAAGATGACGATCAAGAGGAAAGAAGAACTCAAAGTGGAAGAAGAAGACCACAAGTGGAAGGAGAGCAAGCTTCTAGTGCACTAGATTTGAGCCAGATACAAAGAACAATTGAGGAAATATCTCAACAATTCATGAAAGCACAGGAGCAACAGCAAGAATAGTACCTGAGGCAACAGGAGCAGTATCTGAAGGATAGAGAGGAAAGAGAGAACTGGCAGCGCCAAATGGAGGAGCGACAAGAGAACTGGCAGCAACAAATGATGGTTCAACAATAAGAATTTCAAACAATAATTCTTGAAGGGCAAAAGGAACAGTCAACAGAATTTCAAAAGTCACATGAAGGATTGTTTATGAGGCAAGCCAAGTATGGGGAGTACACTCAAAATCTCTGCCAATTGAAGAATATATATCACACTATTGGAGAGCATAGGAATTATGACAGAATGGAATATGATGTGCAAACCCAAGCAAAATTGGACTATGTAGTCCATAACATGCCAACATTGAATCAAGAAATCAAGCCATTTGCCTAATGCCCAGAATTTATAGAGCAGTAGAGAGCACAAGTGAGAAAGAATATAGCACATATGCAGCATGGATTGGAGCAATGATAAACCACTATTTTATGGTTTATCTTGTGTTTAATTGAGTGGTTTTATCAAGTCTTTACCCACTTATTCATATAAACTGCATGATATTACAATCCCTTCCTAAGTTTGTTCTATGGTTGGAAACTTGCTTCCTAAAGATCTTTAATTTGTATATTTCAATTCTCCTTTGTACCATTCGATGCCGTGATCCGTGTGTTACGTGTTTCAGGCTTTACAGGGTAGGAATGGATTAGAGAATGGAGAGGAAGCTTGCAAAAAATGGAAGGAACACAAGAAACTAAGGAGATGACCAGCAAGCATCGACACGCGCGCGTGGCTCATGCGTTAGCGCGGAATGGAGAAAATCGCAGCGATGCGTGCACGTGCCTGACGCGAACGCGCGAATTGGAGTCTTCACGAATAATGCGCATGCATGGACGACGTTGACGCACAACAAGGAAAATTGCCGAATGACCCGCACGCGTGACCAACGCGTACGCGTGACATGCACGATCTGCAAAAATAACAGAAAATGCTGTGGGCGATTTTGGGCCACGTTTTGTCCCAGTTTTTGGCCCAGAAACACAAAGAAGATCTTCCTGATTTTGTCAGGGTGGAGGTGAACAATCTTTCCTCTAAGCAAAGTCTGATAGTCATAGAAGGCGGTTCTAGCTATTCTCTGCCTGTTTGTTTGCCATATATTAGAGTAGAATTCTTGAACCATGTTTCTTCCCACCTTTGTTTTAGGATTAGCTAACATTTCCCAGCTCCTGTTTCGAATTTGCTCTTGGATCTCCGGATATTCATCTTCTTTCAGATCGAATTTAACTTCTGGGATCACTGACCTTAGACCCATTATTTTGTAGTAATTGTCTGAATGTTCTTTGGTTAAGAACTTTTCTTGATTCCAAAGTGGTTTTGGAATATTCTCTTTCTTGCCTCTTTGAGTGGTTTGTTTTCCCTTAGGAGCCATGATCTTAGTGGGTATTGGTTTAGTAATCACGGATAAACACACCAAACTTAGAGGCTTGCTTGTCCTCAAGCAAAAGAAAGGAAAGGAGAGGGATGGATAGAGAGCCAAGTTCGAATTGTGGAGGAGAGGAGGGAGCCGAACGTGAATTTAAAGGGAGGGGGTGGGTTTTCAAAAATTTTGAAGAAGATATGATAGAAGATATGATTTGTAAAAGATAAGTATGATAGGAAAAAGATGCAATTTAAAATTTGAAAAGATATGAAAGATATTTGAAAAAGATAAATCTGATTTTTGAAAAGAAGATATGATGAGTTTAAAAAGATTTGAGAAGAATTCAAAAAGATAATTGAGTTGTGAAAAATATTTGAAAAGAAGTTGAAGAGGATTAAAAAAAAAGATTTATGTTTAGAATTAAGATACATTTGATATCTTTGAAGAAAGACTTGAAAAATTAGGATTTGAAATATGTTTATGCAAGAAATTATGGATGGGAACATGAAAATTTGAAAAAAATATCAAGTTGGGAACAAAAACTTCCACCCTTCCACAATCCTGGCGTTAATCGCCCAACTGCTGCATGTTGTGGGCGTTTAACACCCAGTTGGTGCTTGGTCTGGGCGTTTAATGCCCAGCTGTTGCTTCTAGCTGGCGTTAAACGCCAGAAACTCCTTTATCACTGGCATTTTTCTGAACGCCCAGGACACTGTAAATCTGGCGTTAAACGCCCAGAAGATGCTTCTTTCTGGCGTTTAACGCCCAGATGGCTATCTTTACTGGCGTTAAACGCCCAGTAGACGCTTCTTTTGGGCGTTTAACACCCAAAACAGCTCCTACTGGCATTTTCACACCAGTGAGCTTATTTTTGCTGTTTTATCCTCTTAATCCTTCTATAACTTTGTGAACTCATGCAATTGATACTTTACCTTGAAGAAAATTAATATGAACCTGTAAAGTTATCAATTATTTAACAAATAAGCTTTGTTAATAGCTGGGTTACCTCCTAGCAAGCACTTCTTTATTGTCTTTAGCTGGACTATTACTGAGCTTTAATCAAGTCTCAGTTTTGAGCATTCTTGCTCAAAATTGCTTTCAAGATAATGTTTGACTCTCTGTCAATTAACAATGAATTTTTTGTTAGAGTCATTATCCTGAAGCTCTACATATCCATATGGTGACACACTTGTAATCACATATGGTCCTCTCCACCGGGATTTTAACTTTTCAGAGAATAATCTGAGCCTAGAGTTAAACAGCAGAACTTTCTGCCCTGGCTCAAAGACTCTGGATGACAGCTTCTTATCATGCCATCTTTTTGCTTTCTCTTTGTAAATTTTTGCATTTTCGAAAGTATTGAGTCTGAATTCCTCTAGCTCATTTATATGAAGCAATCGTTTTTCTCCAGCTAACTTGGCATCAAGGTTTAGGAATCTGGTTGCCCAGTAGGCCTTATGTTCCAGTTCCACTGGCAAGTGACAGGCTTTTCCATACACAAGCTGGTATGGAGAGGTCCTTATAGGTAAGGGTGGGCATGGTTTGGATTTTTAAAAATCCAAACTGGGTCCACTTCAGAACCAGTTTTATGGTTCAGAAATCCAAACCAGAACTGGATTGAAGAGCGAAACTGGTTCTAAACCGGTTTTTCAAACAAAAACCGATTCTAAACCAGTTTTAAAATTTAAATCCAGTTTTATTTACAAACCGGTTTTAAATCCGGTTTTACTTGCAAACCGGTTTTAAATCCAGTTTTTTTTATAATCCAAATCTAAAATCCGGTTTTTTTTATAAAATCCAGTTTTGAAACCAGATTTTTTAACCAAAAATCCAGTTTTAAAACTAGTTTTTGAAAATCCAGTTTTAAAACCAGTTTCTTTAACCAAAAATCCAATTTTAAAACTAATTTTTAAAAATTCAATTTTTAAACCAGATATTTTAACAAAAAATCCACTTTTAAAACCAGTTTTTAGAAATTTAATTTTTAAACCATAATTTTTTTAAAAGTAAAATTAATACTATAGTCATTTTAAAGTGTATAGGATCATTGCAACTAGAATTTGGTTCTTTATAAATCTAATGACAATAGCTAATCTATATAACATTTAATCATTCTCAAGACATCAAAAGAATACCACCAAAATATCTCTCTAACAGAATATCAAAAGATGCCAAGTTGCCAACAAAATCATCAAACAACCACAATCTTTGAAGAAAATATATCTGCAAATAAAAAAATATACCTTTGTCATTTTAAAACAAATCTTTGAATGAAAGTATTAAACCAAATGAGAATATTAAGCATACCTAGTTATCGTCAAGATTATCAATTGATGCTGCCATAGAACAAGCACCATCATTAGAGGAAAATATATCTGCCAAGAAAATCAAATTAATTATCAAGTCTATATTCAACAACTTTTGATTGGTAACTAATACCTAAATTCTAAAATAGAAAGATAACAAAAACAAAAATAAAATAAAATGAGAAGAAATATGAAACAAATTTTATACCTTGATCAACTTGTTGAAGAACTTCACCATCATCATCTAAAGCAGAGAAAAGATCTTCCTTAAGCCAATTTCCTGTGCAGACTATGGCTTCTACCACTCTAGGTGTTAAGGAACTGCGGTATGGATCAAGGACTCTTTCTCCAGTACTAAATGCAGACTCTAAAGCTACCATAGAAACAGATATAGCCAATACCTCACGAGACATATTTCCAAGAATTGGAAATCGGGTTGAGTTGACCTTCCACCAGTTTAGTATATCGAACTTATGGGAGTATGGCTCGCATTCTTCTTGTAAATATCTATCAAGTTCAGATCTTGTATTTGTTCTGCGACCGGTTGCTTGCAGAAAAAAGCCCATGCCATGAAGATCGGTATTAATGTTGTTGGCTTGAACATCTTGCGTATCAGCTTCACTTGCTTCCTCAAAACTTTGGTATTGCTGATAAAGTAACTTTATGCACTTGGACAACTTTGACTTCAATTTGCCTCCTTTTTCTTCTCCAAAGAAGTAATCCAAGAAATAATTGACATACTCAATCTTTTGCATTGGATTAAGTACGATAGCAATCAATAACAACATATTCACTGAATCAGGATTGCCCTAATACTTCTCATACTTAACCCTCATCCTTTCTGCCATTGACATAGTACTAAAATCAACAGAATCACAAGAATGACGAATAAATCGTCCAATTGCAAATACTTCCTTCATATACATATCATTGGTAACATATAAGGTACCAGAAACACGTATAGTGGCATCACTGAACACTCGCAAAAATGGTGCAATGGACTCAGCATACTCCCAGTCTGAATCAGAAGGAACATCTTTCCCTTTTCCTCCATTCATCTCTCCTATATAGGCATTATCTTTCAAAGCAAGCAACTCAAATTCTTTGCGATGCTTCAAAGCTACCTCTAACATTCGATAAGTAGAGTTCCACTTAGTCTCAACATCCATGCAAGGCAAGCCTTTATATTGGATTTTTTCTAGTTCAACACACTTTTGAAACCTACTAGCTCTAGATGGAGAAGATCTAACATACTTTATTGCACTACGAATCCTCAAGACTGATTCATCAATCTCTTTCAACCCCTCATTTACAATTATGTTTATAATATGTGCACAACACCTCATATGAATAAATTCACCATTCAAAATAATGCTATTCCAAGAATTCAATCGCTACTTCAGATATTTAATTGCAACATCGTTAGACGAGGCATTATCAACTGTCACACTAAAGACCCGATTCAAATTCTAATTATTTAAACAAGATTCAATTGTTGCTTCTATAACCTCTCCTGAATGACTTGTCTCTTGACAAAAATTAAGTATTTTTTTATGTAATTTTCAATCCAAATCAACAAAGTGTGCTGTCAAACTCATATAAGTAAAATTTTGAATTGAAGTCCAAGTGTCAGTGGTTAGACATACTTTACCACAATTTGTCAAAATAAAATCTTGCAACTTCATCTTCTCTTCAGCATAAAGAGCTCCAATGTCACGTGCTAATGTAGTCTGTGAAGGAACTTTGAATCTTGCTTGTAGAGCATGCACAAATTTTTGGAATTTCGAGCTTTCAACAAAGCAAAATGGTAGTTCTTCCCCAATAAACATTTCCACAAGTGCCCTTCGAGCTTCCTCTTGGTCAAATTTGGAAGCACTGGGTGAATTTAAAACACCACGCTCATCTATAGTCGGTGTGGTCGTTGTTTTTCTTCTTTTGTTCGAATCATTATTAGGATTTTTTCTTACATCTTCTCAAATGACCACCCATTGAGCTAGTTCCATTCCCATATTGTATTAAGCTACCACAATATTTGCATTTAGCCTTCTTCTCGATAGCATTCTCTACATCAAAATGATCCCAGACAGCTGACTGATTCTTACGAACACTTGACGGTGGAGAAGATGGTTGAGTGCTAGCGGACATCCCTGCTGCTTCAATATTACTGTTTTCAGTCATGTTGCTCTGCATATAAAGCAAGGCGTACATAACTCAAAATTTGATGCCAAACATGCTAAAATTAACACAAACTAATCCAAAGAAACAGCAGCCAATAAAACTTCAACATTAACTCTACCTTATCCCTATAAAAAGTAGTCACTCAAGCATCAGAATATGTTTAGTAAACTAAATTAGACAATTAGTCCCTGATTTTATTTTATATCTAGTTCTGCTCATGAATCTCAACCATCCCCTTTTTTTTAACCTATTAATTTTAGAGTGCAATAGCTTCTATCTTATGTTACACATTCAGAAAGGGGTTTAAAGAAAATGAAAGCTAGCAAGTTAAGTCTTCATTTGCTATCCTATATTTAAGTCTTCATTTGCTATCATATTCCACACCTCAGCTTAAAAGTTCAGAATTGCATTTAATAAAAATATATCTAAAAGCTAATCCTAAAACTATAAAGTACCTAATAAAATAATGTTGAAAGGCATACATAAAATGTAAAATTTACACCACTATAACAATTATATCAACATGCTACAAGGTTTTATTACCATATACAACAACAGATAAGGTTAAAATAGAAAACTTAATGGGGTTCAATTAACCTATCATGATAGGAAGCCCTGCGAGCACATGCTCTATGAACAATGAATAATTCAAGTGGCAAACACAAATATCTCAAACGTCAACAAGCAGAATAATGAAATACATACTACTAAAGAGAAAACTAAATTGATAAGTTAACAATTTGTTTACATGTTAAATCTCATATTGATGTTTGATATTCTGTGTAGACATGATAATGCAACCAAGGAAATATTGAATAAAGATAAAGCATTTAATATAACAGATTGGATTCAACTAGAGGAAGCTATATTTGGACTTTCAAATGTTCCAGTTTTTCATAACTCTCCCCAATCCCCATCCCCAAATTAAAACAAATACTACTACTATGCATGCCACCTCCATCTATCTCTATAAAACACTTTAATTTAGTTTATATCTATGAATTATAATACTAGCTATTACTGCATGAACTAAATAATTTAGTTAAGTGTTGCGAGTAAAAATATTGGTCAAGCCCAATTGCAATTAGGATAGTTTCAATGACTATAAATATAGACAATAAATTTTATCTTTGGCAAAATTTTATGAAAAACAATTTGCAAATCAAGGTTCAGGTTCATCAGGGACTTCAACAACAAACTGCTCAACGACAACCACTTTTGATTTTCATCTTCAGCCACAGCAACAACAAGAAGACTCAACAGAATTTATAGAGCAAACAGAATTTCAAATCTCACATATAGAAATCCAATCAAATGAAAGAAAATTATAGAATAAAATGGAAAAAGAAACATTAGCATTTTGAAGTGTTCACTTCCACAAAAAAATTATAATAATTAAATCCCAACATGCACTTCACTAATTTCATTGAATAAATCGGTTAACTAACCACAACCAACACATTCACTAAATCACTGTCCTGTACCTCAAAACAGCAGAACAAGATAGCAGTAGTGTTTCATATCAACAAAATTAAGGTGGGGACTAGTGAAAGCAAACACTCCTAAGTCCTAAGATCTTGAGTTGTTTCCATTGCCTATATTATAGTTGCTACTTGCTAGAGCGAGAGATTCAAGGCAGTAAATAATGATAAGAAAAAGAAGGCCAAGGCAGAACACAGTTAATGATTTTTCAGAACAAAATTCTATTTACAACAAAAATCAGAACAACAAAGCCAGAAACATGTATAAGATAAGTTAGTTTTCTTCAACTAAATAATGATTTTTCATATGATTGCTAATTGAACCACAGTTAATACACTTCTTACTAAAGTTCTTGAATCAATGTCACCATTTGAAGTGTTCTTACTATCCCTCTTATGTGGCATTGTTCAAATTCATCATTCATCCCTGCAACTTCAACTACTAGTCTATTTCTTATGCAGCATTGTTCAAATTCATCATTCATCCATCCAACTTCAACTACTAGTCTATCTAATTCTAATTCTTATAAGAGATTAGGAGATTAGTTGTTGGTTATATATATATATATATATATATATATATATATATATATATATATATATATAACCAAGTAGCACAATTTTTTTGATTTAAAACTGGTTTTTTTTAAATGGTTTGGTTTGGATTTGGTTTAAAATCCAAAATTTGGATTTTTTTGCCCACCCCTACCTATAGGAGTCTTGAATGCTGTTCTGTATGCCCACAGAGCATCATCCAAGCTTCTTGCCCAATCCCTTCTACGGATAATCACAGTCCGTTCCAGAATTCTTTTAAGTTATCTATTAGAGACTTCAGCTTGCCCATTTGTTTGTGGACGAAATGGAGTTGCCACCCTGTGGCTAACTCCATATCGAACTATAGGAGAGTAAAGCTGTTTATTGCAGAAATGAGTGCCCCCATCACTGATTAGTACTCTAGGGACACCAAATCTGCTGAAGATATGTTTCTAGAGGAATTTCAGCACTGTCTTAGTATCATTAGTGGGTGTTGCAATAGCTTCCACCCATTTGGATACATAATCCACTGCTACCAGAATATAAGTGTTTGAGTATGATGGTGGGAAAGGCCCCATGAAGTCAATACCCTATACATCAAAAAACTCAATCTCCAAGATCCCTTGTTGAGGCATGGCATAAATGTGAGGCAGATTGCTAGATCTTTGGCAACTGTCACAATTAAGTACAAACTCTCGGGAATCTTTATTAAGAGTAGGCCAGTAGAAACCACATTGGAGGACTCTTGTGGCTGTTCGTTCACTTTCAAAATGTCCTCCATACTGTGATCCATGGCAATGCCAGAGGATCTTCTGTGCTTCTTCTTTAGGCACACATCGACAGATTACTCTGTCTGCACATCTCTTAAAGAGATATGGTTCATCCCAAAGATAGTACTTTGCATCTGAGATCAATTTCTTTGATTGCTTCCTACAATACTCGTTTGGTATGAATTTCAGAGCCTTGTAGTTTGCAATGTCTGCAAACCATGGTACTTCCTGGATGGCAAAGAGTTGCTCATCCAGAAAGTTTTCAGAGATCTAAGTAAAAAGGAGGGACGCCCCTTTTACTGGTTCTATTCGGGACAGGTGATCTGCTACTTGGTTCTCTGTCCCTTTTCTGTCTCTTATTTCTATATCAAACTCTTGCAGAAGCAACACCCATCTTATGAGTCTGGGTTTTGAATCCTGCTTTGTGAGTAGATATTTAAGAGCAGCATGGTCAGTGTACACAATCACTTTTGATCCTATTAAATAAGATATGAACTTGTCAATGGCGTAAACCACTGCAAGTAACTCTTTTTCTGTGGTTGTGTAGTTCTTTTGTGCATCATTTAGAACACGACTGGCATAATAAATGACGTGCATAAACTTGTTATGCCTTTGTCCCAACACTGCACCAATGGCATGGTCACTGGCATCACACATTAGTTCAAATGGTAGTGTCCAATCTGGTGCAGAGATGACTGGCACTGTGACCAGCTTAGCTTTCAGAGTCTCAAATGCCTGCAGACACTCCTTATCAAAGATAAATGGCGTGTCAGCAGCTAGCAGATTACTCAGAGGTTTTGCAATTTTTGAATAATCTTTTATAAACCTCCTATAGAATCCTGCATGCCCCAGAAAGCTTATGATTGCCTTAACATATGCAGGTGGTGGTAACTTTTCAATTACCTCTACCTTAGCTTGATACACCTCTATTCCCTTGTTCAAAATTTTGTGCCCAAGGACAATTCCTTCAGTCATCATAAAGTGACATTTCTCCCAGTTTAAAACCAGGTTAGTCTCTTGGCACCTCTTTAGAACAAGTGCTAGATGGTTAAGACAGGAGTTAAATGAGTCTCCAAATACTGAAAAGTCATCCATGAAGACTTCCAAGAATTTTTCCACCATATCAGGGAAAATAGAGAGCATGCACCTTTGAAAGGTTGCAGGTGTATTGCACAGACCAAATGGCATCCTTCTGTATGTAAATACTCCAGATGGACATGTGAATGCCGTTTTCTCTTGATGCTGGGGATCTACTGCAATTTAATTATAACCTGAATATCCATCCAGGAAATAGTAGTATTCATGACCTACTAGTCTTTCTAGCATTTGGTCTATGAATGGTAAAGGAAAATGATCCTTTCTGGTAGCTGTATTGAGCCTTCTATAATCAATACACATATGCCACCCTGTAACTGTTCTTGTATGAATCAGTTCATTTTTCTCATTATGAACCATTGTCATACCACCCTTCTTAGGGACGACTTGGACAGGGCTTACCCAGGAGCTATCAGAAATAGGATAAATAATCCCAGCCTCTAGTAATTTAGTGACCTCCTTTTGCACCACCTCCTTCATGGCTGGATTCAGCCGCCTCTGTAGTTGAACCACTGGCTTAACGTCATCCTCCAATAAGATCTTGTGCATGCATCTGGCTGGGCTAATGCCCTTAAGATCACTGATGGACCACACAAGAGCTATCTTGTGTGTCCTCAACACTTGAATTAGTGCTTCCTCTTCCTGTGGCTCTAAGGTAGAGCTTATGATTACAGGAAAAGTGTCACCTTCTCCCAGAAATGCATATTTCAGGGATGGTGGTAATTGTTTGAGCTCGGGTTTAGGAGGTTTCTCCTCTTCCTGAGGAATTTTCAAAGGTTCTATTATTCTCTCTGGTTCCTCCAGATCAGGCTGAACATCTCTAAAGATATCCTCTAGCTCTGATTCGAGACTCTCGGTCATATTGACCTCTTCCACCAGAGAATCAATGATATTAATGCTCATGCAGTCATTTGGGGTGTCTGGATGCTGCATAACTTCGACAACATTCAACTTAAACTCATCCTCATTGACTCTCAGGGTTAATTCCCCTTTTTGGACGTCAATGAGGGTTCGTCCAGTTGCTAGGAAAGGTCTTCCTAGAATGAGAGTTGCACTCTTGTGCTCCTCCATTTCCAGAACCACAAAGTCAGTGGGAAAGGCAAATGGCCCAACCTTGATAATCATGTCTTCAATCACACCTGATGGGTATTTAATGGAGCCATCAGCAAGTTGGAGACATATCTAGGTTCGTTTGACTTCTTCAGTCAAACCAAGCTTTTTGATAGTGGATACAGGTATTAGGTTGATACTTGCTCCAAGATCACATAGAGCTTTCTTGGTACAAGTACCCTCTAATATGCATGGTATTATGAAGCTTCTAGGATCTTTAAGATTCTCTGGTAAGCTTTTCAGAATGACTGCACTGCATTCTTCAGTGAGGTAAACTTTTTTAGTTTCTCTCCAATCCTTCTTATGACTTAAGATCTCTTTCATGAACTTAGCATAAGAGGGTATTGGCTCAAGTACCTTTACAAACAGAATCTTTATTTCAAGAGTCCTGTGATAGTCTGCAAAGTGGGCAAATTACTTATCCTGTTCTGCTTGGCGGAGTTTCTGAGGATAAGGCATCTTGGCTTTGTATTCCTCAACCTTAGTTGCTGCAGGTTTATTTCCTACAGAGGTGGTTCGGAAAGCCTTCTTACAGGGGTTGCTATCAGTACTTGTATGTGTCTGATCCCCTACTAGTATTTGAATGCCAGGGTTGGAAGCTGGATTGGCGTTGGACGCCAATTCCTTACCTGTTTCTGGCGTTTGAACGCCAAAACTGAGCTTCCTTTGGGCGTTTAACACCACTTCCTTGCCTGTTTGTGGCGTTTGAACACCAGAACTGAGCATGGGTTGGGCGTTTAACGCCAGCTCTTTACCCTTTTATGGCGTTTGAATGCCATGTTCCTCTCTGGGCTCTTACTGTCCTTAGAGGGATTTTGGGTAGCAGTTTGTTCATTTCTTGGCTTCCTGCTGCCTTGAAATGAGGTATTTAATGTCTTCCCACTTCTTAATTGAACTGCTTGGCACTCTTCTGTTATTTGTTTTGATAACTGCTGTTCTATTTGCTTCAACTGTACTTCCATGTTCATATTAGTCATTATTGTGTCTTGTAATATCTCCTTGAATTTGGCTAGCTGTTTTGTTAGAAAATCTAATTGCTGATTATATTCAGTAACTTGTTCTGTAGGACTGAGTTTAGCAGTTACTGTTTTAGCTTCTTCTTTCATGGAAGGTTCACTACTTAAGTACAGATGCTGATTTCTGGCAACTGTATCAATGAGCTATTGAGCTTCTTCAATTGTCTTTATCATGTGTACTGATCCACCAGTTGAGTGGTCCAAAGACATCTGAGCTTTCTCTGTAAGCCCATAATAGAAGATGTCTAACTGCACTCACTCTGAAAATATTTCAGATGGGCATTTTTTTAGCATCTCTCTGTATCTATCCCAGGCATCATAAAGATATTCATTATATCCTTGTTTAAAGCCTTGGATGTTCAGTCTTAACTGTGTCATCCGTTTTGGAGGGAAATATTGATTCAGAAATTTTTCTGACAGCTATTTCCATGTCCTTATGCTAGCCTTAGGTTGGTTATTTAACCACCTCTTAGCTTTGTCTTTTACAGCAAATGGAAACAGTAATAATCTGTAGACATCCTGATCTACTTCCTTATCATGTACTGTGTCAGCAATTTGTAAAAACTGTGCCAGAAACTCTGTAGGTTCTTCTTGTGGAAGACCGGAATACTAGCAACTTTGCTGCACCATGATAATGAGCTAAGGATTCATCTCAAAACTACTGACTCCGATAGAGGGTATACAGATACTACTCCCATATGAAGCATTAGTACGGTAAGCATATGATCCCAGAGTCCTTCTGGACTGTTCATTTCCTCTTAGGTCCATGATGGAGTAAGGGAGATGATGTGGATTTATTTTATTATATAAAAAGAATTTCGAAATAATAAAATAAAATAAAATAAAAACTAAAATAAAAATAAAAAAATTTGAAAATGTTTTATGAAGATTTTCGAAAAAGTGAGGAGAGAGAAAGTGGTTAGGATATTTTTGAAAAAGATATGATTTCAAAAATCTTAAAGGGATAAGATTTGAAAAATTTTGAAATTGAAATCTGAATTTTTATGAAAAAAATTCGAAATAATTGCTTAAAAATAGTTAGAAAAGATAATTTTTTTGATTTTTGAATTTTATTATGAAAGAGAAAAATACACAAAATATACAAGACTTAAAATTTTTAAATCCAATGCTCCTTGTTTTCGAAAATTTTGGAGAAAAAATACCAAGGCACACCAAACTTAAAAATTTTAAGATCAAAATACAAAGAAGACTCAAGAACACCTTGAAGACTCACAAGAACACCAAGAACAAAAGAAAGAACACCAAACTTAAAATTTTTAGAAAACCAAATTAAAATTTTTGAAAACTAAAGAAAGTTAACAAGAGAACACCAAACTTAAATTTGGCACAACGTTTAATCAAAGAAAAATTATTGTTGAAAAAGTTTTAAAAGGAAGATACCCAATTACCAAGAACACAAACACAGTGCTCTAGCCAATTGAGCTATAAATGTAACGTGTTTTAAAGAGGTATTTTAAAAAAAAATTGAAAACTGATAGTTTGAAAAAGCACAAGAAAAACAAGAAAAGACTCAAAACAAGACAAACTAAAGATCAAACAAGGAAAATAGACAAGAACAACTTGAAGGTTAAAGATGAACAAAGAACATGCAATTCGAAAATTGAAAGACAAAGAAAAGCATGCAATTGACACCAAACTTAAAATATGACACTAAACTCACATAAAAACTAAAAATTGATAAAGAAAAATAATATTTTTGAAAAATTTTTGAAAAGAAAATAAAAGACTCTGACCCAAAAGAAAAAATTTTCCTAATCTAAGCAACAGGATTCACCGTCAGTTGTTCAAACTCAAACAGTCCCCGGCAACGGCGCCAAAAACTTGGTGCACGAAATTGTAAATCACACTTTTCACAATTCGTCCCACTAACCAGCAAGTGCACTGGGTCGTCCAAGTAATACCTTACGTGAGTAAGGGTCGATCCCACGGAGAATGTTGGCTTGAAGCAAGCTGTGGTTATCTTATAACTCTTAGTCAGGATAATAATAATTCTCAGTTTTGATTGGTAGTAAATAAAAAGCATGGATTAAATAATACTTGTTATGCAGTAATGGAGAATATGTTAGAGTTTTGGAGATGCTTTGTCTTCTGAATCTCTGCTTTCCCCCTGTCTTCTTCTTCACGCACGCAAGGTTCCTCCTATGGCAAGCTGTGTGTTGGTGGATCGCCGTTGTCAATGGCTACCATCTGTCCTCTCAGTGAAAATGGTCCATGTGCGCTGTCACCGTACGGCTAATCATCTGTCAGTTCTCACTCATGCTGGAATAGGATCCATTGATCCTTTTGCGTCTGTCACTACGCCCAAACTTTGTAAGTTTGAAGCTCGTCACTGTCATTCAATCCTTGAATCCTACTCGGAATACCACAGACAAGGTTTAGACTTTTCGGATTCTCAAGAATGCTGCCAATGGATTCTAGTGGGGTTTCCAGTGGGGAGGATTGATCTCCTCACTATTTCATACCAACCTTTGGCCTCAGGTGAGAGATCCATCCTTTTTAAGTGGCATGGATCACCATTTGAATCCCTCACCCAATCTTTGCCATCCAGACATATGTCATTTATGAGCTCATCAGGGTCATTCTCACCATTTGTTCTTTCATCAAAGCTGAGCTCTCTAAAAGGTACTCTTCTTATTTGTAGAACCCGCATAATTGTAGCTAGACTGAAGTTTACTTCCACTCTCCTCACATACCTTTTGTAGGGAGGTTCAGTTTTGCTTTGTCTCACTGTATTTGCATAGAACTTCCTTACCATAATTGCACTTATGTCTGTGAAGGGTTCACAGAGGAGTTCCCATCTTCTCCTTTTAATGATTTCCCTCATCATGGGGTACTCACCATCCTTCATTCTAAATTTGACTTATGGAATTATTTTCTTTTCATCCATCCAACCATGATAATGGCGCTCGTGAAATTGAGATTTGAATCTCTTTTCATCATGGGTGGGAGGTTCAGCTAATTGCTTCCCTTTTCTTCTTCTAGAGCTTGGTGAGGTCATGTGGAAATAATGAAGTATGAAAGGAAGGTTTCGGTTAGGGCAAGGTTTAGGATGAAAATAGCAGAGAATGGGCACAGTGTGATGTTCTTGGCTAAAAGAAGAATGATGTAGATTGCATGGGAAGATTATATGAATAAAGCAAGGGTGTGTGATCACAGGAGTGTTACTTGCCAATTAATAGTAAGAAAATTAGTTATTGAAGCAAGACACAAAGTTGGTGGTTCGATCATATTAAAATGAAGGGTGAAAAGATGTTGTTGAGAACATGGGAATGAACGGTGTGCATGTGTAGTTGAGTAAGGACAAGGATCACCTCTTCATTGGGCACATGGGTTCGGTTTTCTAGGTGATGAGCCTTCACTACTATTGTGCAGATTTGTGTTTCCCATGAATCCATTTCCAAGCACATGTGACATTCCATTCACCCTTATAATGACCGTATAGCATGGTCTTGTCATTTCTCTCAATCTTCTTCTTTTCATACTTATCCATCATAACAAAACAACAAAAATTAAATTCAAGTGGTGAGCTAGTGAAAATTAATAACTAGATAATGGAAACTAAAAATTTAAGCCAACTGTTCCTTATAAATAACTAGCTGTGCCACATGTCAGCAAACCAAATTTTGGTGGACACCAAACTTGTTTTATATCAAAAATTTCATGTGAACTCCAATTTAATTTCTGTCACTGCTAGTTTATTCATCATAAGGAACATTTTATTTTTTTACTTTAACATAAATTCAAAACTAATGCACAACATGGTTTATCTTTTCATGAATTGTAGCTTTAGAGCAAATTTGACTTTCTTTAAACTCATAGCATATGTAGAACACCAAACTTAATGTTTGGCTATATGCTTCAAGAAAATGAATGAGTAAATCCGGAGATGATTATATGATCATCATGCTTGGAAAACCATTTTGGGGTGCCTTTAGGCACACCAAACTTAGGAATCAGGCATATGCTAGAAAGTGCTATATGCAATCATCAAATTGAACTATGAAAGCCTGAATTCATGCTATGAAAACCCATTAATTATTGGCATTAAAGTAAAAGCAAGAATACTAAATCATGGGTTGTCTCCCATGGAACGCTCTTTTATTGTCACTAGGTTAACATTGGTTCTCTATTAGGGTGGTTGATGATCATAGTGGCTCAGCTTGTCTCCTCTCACTATGAGCTCTCTTCTTGTGCTTTGATGAACAATCTCTATGTGCTCCAGCGAGGATATTTTGTTGACAGTGTAGTAATCATCAGATTGTGAAGATGTCTCCAATTGTTGGTATATCAGCTTCACTTTGTCTCCCTCTGAGAACCCTTCAGTTGGGATTTTCTTGTTTTTCCACCCTTTTGGATCCATTTTCTTGCTCTTCTTCCCATTCTTTGGTGACTCTTTCTTCTTATCATCAAGCTTTATGTCAGGGGTCTTCTTCAAAATGTGTAGCTTCTTCTTGCAATCTTTCCTCAGCTTCTTCATCTTCATGATTCTTCTATTTTTCTTCAATGTCTTTCTTCTACCCCAGTGGTGAGTTGGTAAATGATTCCTTGGGCTTTTCCTTCCAGTTTAAACCCTCTTCCTCGATTCTCATGCAACCTTCCTTTTGAGTAGGTTGCTGCATCTCCTTAAAGACATTCAAGATTATGTTCTCATCATGTGCTCGTAAGGTCATTTCTCATTTCTCTACATCAATAATAGCCCTTGCTGTGGCCAGGAAAGATCTTCCTAGTATGATAGAGTCACTTCCCTCTTCATCTAGATCCAGGATTACAAAATCTGCTGGAAATATGAACTTCCCCTCCTTGACTAAGATATTTTCAACCACTCCATTGGGGATTACCATTGATCTGTCAGCAAGTTGTAAGGACATCCGTGTAGTTGTTTTCAAACCTGTTTGATTCCTTACCAAGCAACATGAAGAGCATTATCACAAGATAATGAGTAAAAGGCCATTAATCCTTGAAGTGGGATTCAATTTAGGAGAAGAAGAATATCCGGAGATCCAAGAGCAAATTCAAAGGAGATACTGGGAGATTCTAGTTGATCCTCAGTCTAAAGTCAAATACAACATGATCCGTGAATTCTATGCAAATCTGTGAATGGCAGATAAGCAGAAGAAAGATGGAACAACCTTCCATACCTTTCATACTATGGTCAGGGGAAAGATCATGTATTTTCACCTGGATAGGGTGAGAGAGATCTTCAAATTACATTTACAAAAGGATGACCTTGAATCATACAACAGAAGGGTTGTAGCCAACCAAAAGCTAGATCAAGTCCTAGAGGACATATGCTTGCTTGGAACTCAATGGATTGAGAATACAAAAGGACAGCCATGCCAGCTAAAAAAGGTGAACCTCAAGCCAGTTGCTAGAGGATGGCTAGACTTCATTGGGCATTCTATACTCCCCATAAGTAACCACTCTGAAGACACTATTCCTAGAGTTGTGATGATTCACTACATCATGATGGGGAATGAGGTGGAAGTCCATCAAATAATTCCCTATGAGATTTACAAGTTAGTAAACAGGGTGTCTAATAAAGCCATGCTAGCTTACTCAAATCTCATCTTTCGCTTATGCGAAGAGGCCAAGGTTCTTATCCAAGTGGACAACTTTATTTGAGTAGAAAGCCCAATCACCAAGTAGGTGTTGGAGAATCCCAAGATAGAAGAAGAACACCCTAAAAGGAAGGCACCTGAGCCTCCCCAAGAGATCCCTCCAATTGAGTATTGAGACCAGCTGAAGGCATCTGTAATACACTTGTAGAGCACTTTAGACCAGCTCAGAGAGGAGAAGAAAGATCATACTAGCATGATTTACAAACTGATCAAGGAGCAAGAGAAGCAGGGGCATGAAATTAAGGAGTTGAAGCTCTCCCCTGAAGAGCCATGTGTCCTTTAACTTGAAGAGCCCAGAGTCCCTCAAGCTGAAGGCCCCAACGCCCCTCCAGCTGAAGGTTGTTGAGTTTTAACCCTGTGACTATTCCTATTCCTGTCTCATGTATTTCCATCCTAATTTAGAGTTGCATGATCACTAGTAGTATTTAAGTCTTTATTTTTATTTTTACTTTATGTCTTTTAATTTTTAGAATTACATAAGCTTTAGTAGTAATTAATTAATTTTTATCTTCCAATTAGCTATAAATTAATCCTCTTATCATCATTAAACATGAATAAAATAGTAGATATTTTTTGAAGATTTAAGAATGCATAAATTTTTGAGTTCTACAATAAAGAATAATTAATTATTTTTGATGTGGCATCATTGCTTTAGTTTTCTGAATGTACGAATAAACAGTGCATATTTGAAGTTGAATTTTAGAGTGTTGGCTCTTGAAAGAATGCTGAAAAAGGAAAAATATTATTGATAATCTGAAAAATCAAAAATTGATTCTTAAAGTGAAAAAAAGCAGCAAAAGAAAAAGAAAAAGTATATTTCAAAAAAAATGGCAAAAAAAGAAAAGAAAATAGAAAAAGCAGAAAAAGCCAATAGATCTTTAAACCAAAAGGCAAGAGCAAAAAGCCAGTAACCCTTTAAACCAAAAGGTAAAGGTAAAAGAATCCATGGCTTTGAGCATTAATGGATAGGAGGGCCAACAAGGAATGAAATCCCGCCCTAAGCGGCTCAATCAAGCTGTCCCTAACCATGTGCTTGTAGTGTGAAGGTGTCAAGTGAAAAACTTGAGACTGAGCAGTTAAAGTCGTGATCCAAAGCAAAAATAGTGTGCTTAAGAACTCTGGACACCTCTATCTAGGGATTCTAGCAATGCTAAATCACAATCTGGAAAGGTTCACCCAGTTAAAGTGTCTGTGGCATTTATATATCCGGTAGTAATATTGAAAAAAAAAGTGCTTAGGGTCACAGCCAAGACTCTGAAAGCTATGTTCAAGAATAAAAAAGAACTGAACTAGGAGAGTCAATAATATAATCTGGATTCTAAGTTCCTAAATATGCCAACCATTCTGAGTATAAATGGATAGTGAGATGCCAAAACTATTCAGAAGCAAAAAGCTACTAAGTCCCGCTCATCTAATTGAAACAGAGCTTCATTGGAAACTCTAAGAATTATTGCATCCTACTCTTCCTTTCATCCAATTTTATTTTTAGTTGCTTGTGGACAAGCAACAGTTTAAGTTTGGTGTTGTGATGAGCGGATATTTTATACGCTTTTTGGCTTAGTTTTCATGTAGTTTTTAGTGTGTTTTGTTTAGTTTTATTAAGTTTTTATAAGTTTTAGTGTTAAATTAAAATTTTTGGATTCTACTTTGAGTTTGTGTGCTTTTGTGCAATTTCAGACATTTTCTGGCTGAAATTGAAGAGCTGGAGCAAAAGTCTGATTCAGAGACAGAGAAAGCAGTGCATATGTTGTCTGAATTTGACTTGCTTGCACTTGGAAGAGCTTTTCTGGAGCTACAGTAGTTTCAAAGGACCGTTCTCAATAGCTATGGAAAGCTGATTTTTAGAGCTTTCCATTAATGCATAATAGTCCATACTTTGCTGTGGATTAGAAGGCCTAAAACCAGCGTTCAACGTCAGCCTCCTGCCTCCTTCCAGGCGTCCAGCGCCCAAGGAGCAGAGCACAGCATCCAAATGCCCAGAGAGGACCCCTTAGACATCGTTTCATGCCCCAGAGACCTCATAGCATGTAGATTTCATCAAGGCTCAGCCCAAACACCCACCAAGTGGGACCCAAAAGTGGATTTTAGCACTAAAAAGCATGTTTTACCCTTACTAGTCATTAGTTTAGTATTTAAGGGATTTGATTTATGTATTTCGAACATCTTTACCATCATTCAGTATTATTTTCGTTTTACATTGTATTTTTCTTTCAGTATGAGTCTCTAAACCTCATAGGTTGAGGGGAGGAGCCCTGTTGAGTCCTATGAATTAATAAAAGTATTATTGTTTCTCTTCAATCCGTCTTTCATTAATTCTAAGATGTATATTCATTCTTCATCAATATGAATGTGTTGAACTGGCATAAGGTTATCATATTCTACATGGGTTCAGAGTGCGTCTTTCATCGGACAGTGATGAACCACCAGCTTGATTATACATCTCTCAGACGGCTAATCCAGGACTTCGTTGGGAACTTCTCGAGACATTAGTTCAGCGAATTTACGGGGAGATTAGGGTCTATGTGGTAGAGGCTAGAACCAAAGGTGCAGCATCCTCCGATCCGGAAGATTCAACCTTGTATGTGGCATTTTAAGTAGGATCACAAAGGAGAATGAACTGTAGGAGCTTCACCTGCAATCAGAATGGATCCATACTAACCCTGGGGTTCAGATCTGGAAGAGTATTGGCGGCTACTCAAACCAGCGTCAATCACATACAGCCAGCCATCGAAGGAAACAGTACTGCCAGAGTTAATTCATAAAGACAAAGCAACTCCAATCCTCAACTATATTCCTATTACTGATTGCCCTTGAATCAATCCAACCAATAAACTTCTGATATGCCTGACTAAGACCTGCAAGATAACCATAACTTGTTTCAAACAACAATCCTCGTGGGATTGACCTTTACTCACTCAGGTATTACTTGGATGACCCAGTGCACTTGCTGGTACAGCTCTATGAAAGTGTGAGATTCGTGCACCATTGCTTTAAAATATCTCCTCAGCAAATAGGATTCAAAGCCCACATCTATAAGATGGGTGCTACTCCTGCAAGAGTTTGATATAGAAATTAGAGATAGAAAGGGGACAGAAAATCAAGTGGCTGACCACTTATATCAGGTTGAACAAGTAGTAGGGGATTTTCTCCACTCCACTAACATATCCAAAACCATTATAGATGAGCAACTCTTTGCCATTTAGACAGCACCATGGTTTGCAGACATTGCAAATTACAAAGCTATAATATTCATTCCTAAAGAGTACAATAGGCAGCAAGCTCGAAACTCATGCATGATGCAAAGTACTACTTGTGGGATGAACCATATCTCTTTAAGTGATGCTCGGATGGGATCATCCGACCCTGTGTGTTTGAAGAAGAAGCACACAAAATCCTATGGCACTGCCATGGCTCAGACTATAGAGGACACTTTGGAGGTGAGCGAATAGCCACAATGGTTCTCCAAAGTGGCTTTTACTGGCCCACACTCTTTAAGGACTCTAGAGAGTTTGTCCATAACTCTGACAGTTGCCAAAGGGCTAACAATCTCCTTCATGGTCACGACATGCCTCACAAGAAATCCTAGAGATTGAGTTATTTGACATAAGGGGTATAGACTTCATGGGACCCTTCCCACCTTCATACTCAAACACCTACATCCTGGTAGCAGTAGATTATGTGCCTAAATAGGTCGAAGCAATAGCATAACCCACTAATGACACTAGAGTAGTAATGAAGTTCCTCCAGAAGAACATCTTCAGAAGGTTTGGTGTCCCTCAGACATTGATTAGTGATGGAGGTACATATTTCTGCAACAGACAGCTTGACTCTGTTCTAAGCCGTTACGGAGTTTGCCATAAAATGGCCACACCAAACCATCCTTGGACAAATGGGCAGGGTGTTATCTCAAATAGAGAACTAAAGTAAATCTTGGAGAGGACAGTAAGCTCCTCTAGAAAGGATTGGGCTAGAAAGCTTGATGATGTTGTATGGGCATACAAAATAGCCTTCAAGACCCCTATAGGAACATCACCATATCAATTGGTGTATGGAAAATCCTGTCATCAGCCAGTGGAACTGGAACACAAGGCGATGCTAAAGCAGCAGGAGAAAAATAGCTACTCCAACTGAATGAGTTGGACGAATTCCGCTTAGCTGCGTTTGAAAATGCAAAGATCTATAAAGAAAAAGCAAAAAGGTGGCATGATAGGAAGAAAGCTTCCAGAGTCTTTGAACCAGGCCAAAAGGTTCTGCTGTTTAACTCAAGACTCAGATTATTTCCAAGGAAACTCAAATCCCGTTGGAAAGGACCCTATATGGTTACCAGTGTATCACCCGATGGGTACATATAACATCAAGGTAAAGACCCAGAGAATAAGTTCACTGTCAACAGACAGAGAGTCAAGCATTACCTTGAAGGAGATATTGAGCCAGGAGGCTCAACACTGCTACTAAGTTAAGTACAGTGAAGTCCAGCTAAAGGCATTAAAGAAGCGCTTGTTAGGAGGCAACCCAATGATCAATAGCATATTATTTTCCATTTCTATAGTTAATTTCATTTTTTAGTTAGTTTTCTTCATAATTAGTTTTATTTTTCTTTTTTAATGTTAGTGATCATTAACAGTGTTTAAACAGAGACATAATGATGTAGAACAGGAAGCAAAACACCCTGGAGGAATCACCTTTCTGGCATAGAATGCCAAAAAAGGGTGAAGATTGGGTGTTTAACACCCTTAAAGAGGTAGCAGCATGGCGTTCAACGTCAGCTAGGCAGCCTGGACTGGGCGTTCAACGCCCACAAGGGGAAGCAAACCTGGCGTTGAACGCCAGCCAAGGGGCACTGGTTGGGCGTTCAATGCCCAGAAGGGAAGAACAGCCAGTGTTAAATGCCAGAATCAAGCCAGTATGGGCGTTTAACGCCAGAAAGAGAACAAGGAAGGTAACTTTTCAAAAAAAAAAAAGAAACCTTATCTTTTCTTTATCTTATCTTCTTTTGATTCAACCAAACTTTTTAAATTTTGATTCTGAAATTCCATAACTTTCAATCCAAATCTTTTTCAAATCATTATATTTCAAATTCAATTTCTTTACATATCTTTTCAAATTTTAAAATAATCTTTCCAAATCTTTTTCAATTATTCTCAAATAATTTTCAAATTTCATATTCTTTGCAACTTTTTTTTCAAATCTTTAAAATCTTTCTCATATATTCTACCCTATCTTTTTATCTTGTTCATATCTTTTTTATTTTAAAACTTATCTTTTTCTATCTTTTATTAAAATATGAATTATATCTTCCTTATCTTTTACTTCATTAAATTCGAAACCCTCCTTCCCCTCCCTCTATATAACCGTGTTCCCTACTACCTTATTCACCACCTCTTCCATTCGAAAATAACTCTTCTCCTCTTATCTTCTCTCTCACTTTTTTCATTTTCCTTTCTTCCTTTCGCTCGAGGAAGAGCAAACCTTTTAAGATTGGTGTGGAAGGAGCCTTGCTTTCTCACTCCATTCGAATCCTATGGTCCCCAAAAGTGGAAAGCTCACTTCAAGAAGCAAGAAAGAAGACAGCCCAACACTTGTTTTCAAACTTGTCATATTCTACACCAAGCAACATGAAGAACATTATCACAAAATAATGAGTAAGAGGCCAGTAATACCATAGGCAAGATTCGAATTAGGAGAAGATAAATGATGAGCGGATAATTTATACGCTTTTTGGCATTATTTTTACATAGTTTTTTGTATGACTTAGTTAGTTTTTAATATATTTTTATTAGTTTTTAAGAAAAATTCACATTTCTGGACTTTACTATGAGTTTTTGTGTTTTTCTGTGATTTCAGGTATTTTCTGTCTGAAATTGAGGGACCTGAGCAAAAATCTGATTCAGAGGCTGACAAAGGACTGCTGATGTTGTTAGATTCTGACCTTCTTGCACTCGAAATGGAATTTTTGGAGCTACAGAAGTCCAAATGGCACTCTCTCAATTGTGTTGGAACGTAGACATCCAGGGCTTTCAAACAATATCTAATAGTTCATTCTTTGTCCGAGTTTAGATGATACAAACTGGCGTTTAACGCCAGCTTTCTGCCCTATTATGGCGTTAAACGCTAGAAACAAGTTGCAAAGCAGAGTTAAACACCAGAAACAAGTTACAAACTGGCGTCTAACTCCAAGAAAGATCTCTACACTTGAAAGCTTCAATGCTCAGCCCAAGAACACACCAAATGGGCCGGGAAGTAGATTTCTGCATCATTTACTCATTTCTGTACCCCTAGTAACTAGTCTAGTATAAATAGGACTTTTTACTATTGTATTTTCATCTTGGTATCTATCTTTGATCAGTTAATGCGATCTTAGACATTGGGGGCTGGCCTCACGGCCATTCCTGGACCTTTATCACTTATGTATTTCCAAAGGTGGAGTTTCTACACGCCATAGATTAAGGTGTGGTGCTTTGCTGTCCCTCGAGTATTAATGCAATTACTACTGTTTCCTATTCAATTCATGCTGATTCTTATTCTAAGATATTCATTCGCACTTCAACCTGATGAATGTGATGATCCGTGACACTCATCACCATTCTCACTTATGAGCGCGTGCCTGACACTGTTCTACCTGCGAAATCTAGAGTGTGTATCTCTTGGATTCCTGGTCCACGACGCATGGTTACCTCTCCTGACAACAGAGCCTTCCATTCTGTGAGATCAGAGTCTTCGTGGTATAAGCTAGAATCCATTGGCAGCTCTCTTGAGATCCGAAAAGTCTAAACCTTGTCTGTGGTATTCTGAGTAGGATCTGGGATGGGATGACTGAAACGAGCTTCAAACTCGCGACTGTAAGGCATGGTGATAGACGCAAAAGGATAGTAAATCCTATTCCTACACGATCGAGAACCAACAGCTGATTAGCCATGCAGGAAACTGTAGAGGACCATTTTCACTGAGAGAACGGGAAGTAGCCATTGACAACAGTGACACCCAACATACAGCTTGCCATAGAAAGGAGTATGAAGGATTGGATGAAGGCAGTAGGAAAGCAGAGATTCAGAAGGAACACTGCATCTCCATACACTTATCTAAAATTCCCACCAATGATTTACATAAGTATCTCTATCTTTATTTTATGTTTATTTATCTTTTCATTATCAAAACTCTATAACCATTTGAATCCGCCTGACTGAGATATACAAGGTGTCCATAGCTTGCTTCAAGCCGATAATCTCTATGGGATCAACCCTTACTCATGTAAGGTTTATTACTTGGATGACCCAGTGCACTTGCTAGTTAGTTGTGAAAAAGAGTGATATTACAATTGTGCATACCAAGCTGTTGGTGCCATTGAGATTACAATTTCGTGCACCAAATTTTTGGCGCAGTTGCCAGGGATTGTTCGAGTTTGGACAACTGACGGTTCATCTTGTTGGTCAGATTAGGTAATTTTCTTTTTAAAAAGTTTTCAAAAATCTTTCAAAAATTTTTTATTTGTTTTCGTTTTTCCAAAAAGATATTTTCGAAAAAAATCCAAAAGAATTAATAAAATAAAAAAACCAAAAATTTTGTGTTTCTTGTTTGAGTCTAGAGTCAATTTTAAGTTTGGTGTCAATTGCATGTTTTAAAAATTTGTGCATTTTTCGAAAACTCATGCATGTGTTCTTCATGATCTTCAAGTTGTTCTTGACAAGTATTCTTGTTTGATCTTCATATTTTATTGTTTTGTGTCTTTTGTTGTTTTTCATATGCATTTTTGCATTCATAGTGTCTAAACATGAAAAGTTTCTAAGTTTGGTGTCTTGCATGTTTTTCTTTTCTTAAAATTTTTCAAAAATAAGTTCTTGATGTTCATCATGATCTTCAAAATGTTCTTGGTGTTCATCTTGATATTCATAGTGTTCTTGCTTGCATCATGTGTTTTGATTCATAATTTTTATGTTTTGAGTCATTTAGTTGTTTTTCTTTCTCATAAAAAAAATTTAAAAAAATCAAAAAATATCTTTTCCTTATTTTACTCAAAATTTTTGAAATCTTTGGGTTGACTTAGTCAAAAATTTTTAAAATTAGTTGTTTCTTGTTATTCAAGTCAAGATTTCAATTTTAAAAAAATCTTATCTTTTCAAAACTTTTTCAAAAATCAAATATTTTTCATTTTTCTTTTATATTTTTGAAAAATTTTTTTAAATTGATTTTCAAAATCTTTTTCTTATCTTTATTTCATAATTTTTGAAAACTTTACTAACAGTTAATGTGATTAATTCAAAAATTTCAAGTTTGTTACTTTCTTGTTAAGAAAGGTTCAATCTTTAAATTCTAGAATCATATCTTTTAGTTTCTTGTTAGTCAAGTAATCAATCTTAATTATAAAAATCAAATCTTTTTAATTTCCTTTTTAAATATTTTTCAACTAACTAATTGACTTTTTTGTTTGTTTTACTATTTCTTGTCTTTTTTTAAACCCACCTAACTACTTTTCTTTCTCTAATTTTCGAAAATTCCTCACCTTTTTCAAAATTCTTTTTAATTAACTAATTATTTTAAATTTTAATTTTAATTTTAATTCTTCTCCTAATTTTCGAATTCTAACTTTATTTTAAAATAAAAACAAAAATACTTTCCTTTTCTTCTTAATTATTTTTGAAAATTCCTCTCTCTCTCATCTCCTTCTATTTATTTATTTATTTACTAACACTTCTCTTCTACTCATAATTCGAACCCTCTTCTCTTCCCTCTCTGTGTTCGAATTTTCTCCTTCTTCTATTCTTTTTTTTTCTTCTACTCACATAAAGAAATCTCTATACTGTGACATAGAGGATTCCTCTTTCTTTTATGTTCTCTTCTTTTTCACATGAGCAGGAGAAAGGATACGAACATTCTTGTTGAAGCTGATCTGGAACCTGAAAGGACTCTGAAGAGGAAGCTAAGAGAAGCTAAAACAGAACACTCTGCAGAGGACTATACTGAAATTTTTGAAAAAGAAGCAGAGATAGTGGAAACCAATAACAATGGTGGAGGTGTAAGGAAGATGCTTGGTGACTTCACTGCACCAAATTCCAACTTACATGGAAGAAGCATCTCAATTCCTGCCATTGGAGAAAACAACTTTGAGCTAAAGCCTCAATTAGTTTTTCTAATGCAATAGAATTGCAAGTTTTATGGACTTCCATCAGAAGATCCTTTTCAGTTCTTAACTGAATTCTTGCAGATCTGTGATACTGTGAAGACCAATGGGGTTGATACCAAGGTCTACAGGCTTATGCTTTTTCCTTTTGCTGTAAGAGACAGAGCTAGAGTATGGTTGGACTCTCAACCTAAAAATAGCCTGAACTCTTGGGATAAGCTGGTCACAGCTTTCTTAGCCAAGTTGTTTTCTCCTCAAAAGCTGAGCAAGCTTAGAGTGGATGTTCAAACCTTCAGACAGAAAGAAGGTGAATCCCTCTATGAAGCTTGGGAGAGATACAAGCAACTAACCAAAAAGTGTCCTTCTGACATGCTTTCAGAATGGACTATCATGGATATATTCTATGATGGTCTGTCTGAATTGTCTAAGATGTCATTGGACCATTCTGCAGGTGGATCCATTCACCTAAAGAAAACACTTGCAGAAGCTCAGGAACTCATTGAAATGATTGCAAATAACCAGTTCATGTATACCTCTGAAAGGAATCGTGTGAATAATGGGACACCTTAGAGGAAGGGGGTTCTTGAAATTGATGCTCTGAATGTCATATTGGCTCAGAACAAACTGTTGACTCAACAAGTCAACATGATTTCTCAGAGTCTGAATGGTTTACAAAATACATCCAACAGTACTAAAAAAGTATCTTCTAAAGAAGAAGCTTATGATCCTGAGAACCCTGTAATGGCAGAGGTGAATTACATGGGTGAAGCCTATGGAAACACTTATAATCCCTCATGGAGAAATTATCCAAATTTCTCATGGAAGGATCAACAAAATCCTCAGCAAGGCTTTAATAATGGTGGAAGAAACAGGTTTAGCAATAGCAAGCCTTTTCCATCATCCTGTCAGCAACAAATAGAAAATTCTGAGCAGAGCCCCTCTAGCTTAGCAAACATAGTCTCTGATCCTTCATGAATGAAACAAGGTCCTCCATTAGAAATTTGGAGGCACAAGTGTGCCAGCTGAGTAAAAGAGTCACTGAAACTCCTCCTAGTACTCTCCCAAGCAATACAGAAGAGAACCCAAAAAGAGAGTGCAAGGCCATAACCTTACTTGGTGTGGCCGAATGCACAGAGGAGGAGGAGGACGTGAATCCCAGTGAGGAAGACCTCATGGGATGTAATCTAGACAAAAAGGAGTTCTCATTTGAGGAACCTAAGGAATCTGAGGCTCATCTAGAGACCATAGAGATTCCATTGAACCTACTGCTGCCATTCATGAGCTCTGATGAATATACTTCCTCTGAAGAGGATGAGAATATTACTAAAACACAGGTTTCTACGTACCTTGGAGCAATCATGAAGTTGAATGCCAAGTTATTTGGTAATGAGACTTGGGTGGATGAACCCTCCTTGCTAACCAATGAACTGAATAACTTGGTTAGGCAGACATTACCTCAAAAGAAATAGGATCCTGGTAAATTCTTAATTCCCTGTACAATAGGCACCATGACCTTTGAGAAGGCTCTGTGTGACCTGGGGTCAAGCATAAACTTAATTCCACTATCTGTAATGGAGAAACTAGGAATCTTTGAGGTATAGGCTGCCAAATTCTCATTAGAGATGACAGACAAATCCATGAAAAAGGATTATGGATAGGTAGAGGACATGCTAGTAAAGGTCAAAGGCCTTTACATCCCTACTGATTTCATAATCCTAGACACTGGGAAGGATGAGGATGAATCCATCATCCGTGGAAAACCTTTCCTAGCCATAGCAAAAGCTGTGATTGATATGGACAGAGGAGAGTTGATCCTTCAATTGAATGATGACTACCCTGAAATTGAGGGACCTGAGCAAAAATCTGATTTAGAGAATAAAAAGGACTGCAGATGCTGTTGGATTCTGACCTCCCTGCACTCGAAGTGGATTTTCTGGAGCTACAGAAGCCCAATTGGCGCGCTCTCAACGGCGTTGGAAAGTAGACATCCTGGGCTTTCCAGCAATATATAATAGTTCATACTTTGCTCGAGATTTGATGGCCCAAACTGGCGTTCCAAATCAGCTCAAAACTGCTCGGCGTTAAACGCCGGAACTGGCACAAGGATGGGAGTTAAACGCCCAAACTGGCACCAAAGCTGGCGTTTAACTCCAAGAAGAGTCTCTACACGAAAATGCTTCAATGCTCAGCCCAAGCACACACCAAGTGGGACCGGAAGTGGATTTTTATGTCTTTTACTCATCTCTGTAAACCCTAGGCTACTAGTTCTCTATAAGTAGGACCTTTTACTATTGTATTTTCATCTTCTGATCTTTGGAATCTTTTGATCTTTAGATCTTTTGATCCTTGGGAGGCTGGCCTCATGGCCATGCCTAGATCTTGTTCTTATGTATTTTCAACGGTGGAGTTTCTACACACCATAGATTAAGGTGTGGAGCTCTGCTGTACCTCGAGTATTAATGCAATTACTATTGTTCTTCTATTCAATTCCGCTTGTTCTTGTTCTAAGATATCACTTGTTCTTCAACTTGATGAATGTGATGATCCGTGACACTCATCATCATTCTCACCTATGACCGTGTGCCTGACAACCACCTCCGTTCTACCTTAGATTGGGTGGATATCTCTTAGATTCTTTAACCGGAATCTTCGTGGTATAAGCTAGAACTGATGGCGGCATTCAAGAGAATCCGGAAGGTCTAAACCTTGTCTGTGGTATTCTGAGTAGGATTCAATGATTGAATGACTATGACGAGCTTCAAACTCCTGAGGGCTGGGCGTTAGTGACAGACGCAAAAGAATCACTGGATTCTATTCCGACCTGATTGAGAACCGACAGATGGATAGCCATGCCGTGACAGGGTGCGTTGAACAGTTCCACTGAGAGGATGGGAGGTAGCCACTAACAACGGTGAAACCCTTGCATACAGCTTGCCATGGAAAGGTTCAAGAAGGATTGGATGAAGACAGTAGGAAAGCAGAGAGACGGAAGGGACCAAGCAGCTTCATACGCTTATCTGAAATTCCCACCAATGAATTACATAAGTATCTCTATCTTTATCTTTATGTTTTATTCATCATTCATAACCATTTGAGTTTGCCTGACTAAGATTTACAAGGTGACCATAGCTTGCTTCATACCAACAATCTCTGTGGGATCGACCCTTACTCGTGTAAGGTTTATTACTTGGACGACCCAGTACACTTGCTGGTTAGATGAGAAATCGTTGGCCAATTTTTGCTTGTTTTCCTTGCAAGGAGCGTTCCTTGCTTCCCTTGGGTCATGAGTTCGAAACTTGGTGGCTTCATTCCTTGGGATTTTGCTTTGAATTTATTTTTGAAGAAGCCCGATAAAGCTCACTTAGTGAACTGAGCTTTATGCTCTTGCCTTGCTTTCTTTGATGCTCAGTTAACTAAGTTAACTTAGCTTTGTGCCTTGCTTCCCTTTTTTTGGTTTTTTGTAAAGCTCAGTTCACTCACTCAACCTAGCTTCCCTCCTTTCACAATAATGCCACGCTTTTTCTTCTCTTTTAGCTACACTTCTTATTTCCTTTGGGCATGCTCCTTAGTCCACGCTTTTCTTAATTTTTTATTTTCTTCACCTACAAGTAATCAAAACAACCAATCAAAGTATCACAAAATTCACAAAACTTAGAATTCATTTAAAAACCAATTAATTTTAGCTTAAACTTCATGATTTTTTGTCAATTAAAGGGTGGTTGATTGATTCAAAGATAATGTACAATTCCACTCCAAATTACTTACTGACAATGCAAGAAAGTGCATAAAAACTAATGAAACAAGTGAAAAATGCTTGCAAAACTAGCATATCCACTAAGCTCTCTACCATATCCAATCTCAAGTAATCCTCTTGCTCAGGGGGATGTTGCATTGATCTGAAAATATTTATGACTATTTGCTCATTGTGCACTCTGAAGATCATTTCTCCCTTTTCCACGTCGATGATAGCTCTTGCAGTTGCTAGAAATGGTCTTCCCAATATGATCGAATTGTTTCCTTCCTCTTCAGTGTCCAAGATTACAAAGTCTACAGGGAAGATAAACTCTCCAACCTTCACTAATAGATTTTCCACAATTCCATTGGGTGTCTTGATTGATGTATCAGCCATTACTAATGACATCCTAGTGGGTTTGAGTTCTTCTATAGCAAGCTTTCTCATCATGGATAGGGGCATTAAGTTGATATTAGCTCCAAGATCACAAAGAACTTTGTCTAATGTCATTTTGCCTATGTGCATGAAAATACAAAGCTCCCTGGATCTTTAAGCTTTGGTGGGATTCCCTTTTGAATCACAACGCTACATTCTTCAGTGAGTAGCACGGTCTCCTTCTCCAGCCAACTTCTTTTCTTATTGATGAGCTCCTTCAAGAACTTGGCATACAGAGGCATTTGCTCTAATGCCTCAACCAAAGGAATGTTTATCTCCAGCTTCTTGAAAGTCTCAAGGAACTTATGGAAGTGTTGATCCTTTGCTTTTTTGTTGAATCTTTGAGGATATGGCAGTAGAGGTGTAAAGCTCTTCTCCACTTGCTGCTGTCCTGGAACTTCTTCCTTTGAATTGTGTGGCTGGTTGTTTTTCTCTTTGAGCTTCACTGGGACATTTTTTCTTGTTGTCATGTCCTTGTTACTAGCTTCCTCTTTTTCTGTTGGTTCTTTGTTGCTGTCCACAAGCTTCTTGGTTGCCTCCTTGTTGTCCACCAATGTCTTTCCACTCCTTAATTGTATAGCTTTGCACTCTTCTTTTGGATAAGGAATGGTGTCACTTGGTAATGAGTTTGATGGTTTCTCAATGTCAATTTGCTGGTTATTTCTTGGGTAGTTTTGGTTTGAATTCCTTTGCCATGGCTGTTGAGTCTGAGTGTGGTTGTCTCCCCATCTAAGGTTTGGGTGGTTCTTCCAAGATGGGTTATAAGTGTCACCATACACTTCATTCTGTCCAGAACTTTGGTTGTGCACATATTGGACTTGCTCTTGCTGTTGGTCTTCTTGATTCTCTTTATTCTGTCCCCAAGGAGTTGATGGTTGGCTTGTGGCACTCACTGATGCAACTTGTAGGCCATCAATCCTCTTAGCCATTTACTTAAATTATTACTGAATTTGCTGCTGCATCACTTTATGTTGGGCTAAGATGGTGTCTACTCCTTCCAACTCTAGCACTCCCTTCCTCTGTGATGGTTGGCATTGCCTTTGGTGAGAAAAGAAATATTGGTTATTTGCCACCATGTCAATGAGATTTTGAGCCTCCTCTGCAGTCTTCATCAGTTGCAAAGAGCCTTCAGCTGAGTGGTCAAGTGCCTCTTGAGCCTCTAGATTGAGTCCTTCATAGAAGTTTTGCAGCTTGTCCCACTCAGTGAACATTTCTGGTGGGCATTTCCTGAGCAAAGCCTTATATCTCTCCTATGCCTCATATAGAGTTTCAGCATCCAATTGTGTGAATGTTTGCACTTCAGTCTTCAATCGGATGATCCTCTGAGGTAGGTAAAATTTGGTAAGAAACATGCTCACCAAATCATCCCAAGTGTTGATGCTCTCCTTTGGAAATGTCTCTAGCCATTGAGTGGCTTTGTCTCTGAGAGAGAATGGGAATAACAGCAGCTTGAAGATATCAGGGTGCACACCATTGCTTTTGATAGTGTCACAAATCCTCAGGAAGGTGGATAGGTGTTGGTTTGGATCTTCAAGTGGCCCTCCTCCAAAGGAGCAGTTGTTTTGGACCAATGTGATGAGTTGTGGCTTCAATTCAAAGTTATTTGTATTGACATTAGGGGTAAGAATGCTACTCCCACAATGTCTAGAGTTTGCAAATGTATAAGAGGCCAGTACTCTCCTCTGTGGTTGACTATTGTTGTTGTCCACTCCTCCTGGTGGATTTGTTGGATTTGTTGAACGTTCCTCCATCTATTGGAATTCTTCTTCTGAATCCTCTTCTCCAGCAATGCCTTTCCCTCTTTCTTCTCTTCTCAACCTTAGAAGAATTCTTCCGTTAGTTTCAGAGAAAGTGGGGATAGCTCTCTTGGTACCTGACATACAAACACAACACAAGAAACACACAGAAACCAGAAAACCAGTGAGACTTCAATCTATTGCTAGAATGAAGTTTTGGTTAGCTTAGGCAAAAATTCAAACAGTTAATGTGTTAGTCAAAAATAAAAGAAAATGCTTAATCTAGATCACCACCTCACTTAATCATTGTCAATCCATTTCAATCCCCGGCAACGGTGCCAAAAACTTGATGTGTGGAAAACGATCCAACACGAAACTCACCGGCAAGTGTACCAGGTCGTATCAAGTAATAATAACTCACATGACTGAGGTTTTTAATACACTTCCTATTTTTGGATTTTAGAATTTAGAGTGAGATTTTTAATTTTGTGAAGAATTGGATTTTATTTTATTTTTGGACTCAAAATTGAGTCGTGGTGCACTCCCAGGGCATGGCTCAGTTGCAAAACTAAACTGAGTGCCCAAACTTGCTTTCCTTGCCCAATTTGATGTGCGTCCAGCCTTGGTGTTCTTCCTAGCGTGCCAATATATGGGGAGTGGGGGAGAGTAGCGCTCAGTTGGGCTTTGGGCTTCATGCTTCCAAGTTCGATCCTTGGTGGAAGCAATTTGATGCTGATTTCCTTGGAAGAGTGGAGCGCTCCTTCCTTGCCTTTCATGGAGCTCCCAGGTTCGAATCCTTGCCAAATCATTTTGGCTTATTTTCCTTGCAAGCTTTATAGCATGAGGTCCCTTGTTCGAACCTTGGGGAATGCTTTTTGGCCAATTTTTGCTTGTTTTCCTTGCAAGGAGCGTTCCTTGCTTCCCTTGGGTCATGAGTTCGAAACTTGGTGGCTTCATTCCTTGGGATTTTGCTTTGAATTTATTTTTGAAGAAGCCCGATAAAGCTCACTTAGTGAACTGAGCTTTATGCTCTTGCCTTGCTTTCTTTAATGATCAGTTAACTAAGTTAACTCAGCTTTGTGCCTTGCTTCCCCTTTTTTTGGTTCTTTGTAAAGATCGGTTCACTCCCTCAACCTAGCTTCCCTCCTTTCTCAATGATGCCACGCTTTTTCTTCTTTTTTGGCTATACTTCTTGTTTCCTTTGGGCATTCCCCTTAGTCCATGCTTTTCTTAATTTTTTCTTTTCTTCACCTACAAGTAATCAAAACAACCAATCAAAGTATCACGAAATTCACAAAGCTTAGAATTCATTTAAAAACCAGCTAATTTTAGCTTAAACTTCATGATTTTGTGTCAATTAAAGGGTGGTTGATTGATTCAAAGAAAATGTACAATTCCACTCCAAATTACTTACTTACAATGCAAGAAAGTGCATAAAAACTAATGAAACAAGTGAAAAATGCTTGCAAAACTAGCATGTGATGACTTATCATCAGTAGACACTACTTTTCTTTTTAGTTAATCTTGGTAGTTGTAGATTGTTAAGTTAGTTCTTGTTTACTTGCCTATTTTGTTTTGCTTTTCATAATTGCATGCTTTCATTGCCACCTCAGTTGAATGACACGGTCACTTCCAGACCCGAGCTTGGCCACTTTTGATCCAGAAATTGAAAGAACTTTAACCCGTATAAGGCAAGCTCGGCGCCGGCTAGCTTTTATGCATAGTGAATCCTGCTCCCTTGAGGATTACTCCCACTCACTATCACCACCAATCCATGACCATCATTCTCCAATCAACGAGGAGACTCTCTATTCATATGTCGGAAGTACTGAATTATCTTTGAATGACTCAGGTGACACCATCATGGCGGATCCACCGCAAAGGATCACTTTGAAGGAAGCTGGAGCTTCTGATCTCACCTTGCAACCACTTTAGATTCTGTACCCAGCCTTGGATCCGAATTTTGAGCTTAAGTCTGGCACAATCAACTTGTTCCCCAAGTACAATGGATTGCCTGGGGAAGATCCTCTGAAGCACCTTAAGAATTTTCAAGTTGTATGTACAACTGCGAGAAGACATGGAATGTATGAAGCTGCGGTGTTGGTCTTCGCTTTCCCTTTCTCTTTGGAGGGAAAAGTGAAAGAGTGGTTTTATACTCAGCCGGGGGAAGTTAGATCCAATTGGGACTTATTGCGAAAAGAGTTCTTGAAAAAGTTCTACCCTCCTCAGAAAATAGACAAGTTGCAAAGAGAGATCTCTTGCATTATGCAACGAGATGGGGAGACTTTGTATGAATATTGGGAGAGGTTTAAGAAGTTGCTGGAGGCTTGCCCTCACCACCAGATTGATGAGTTGGTTTTTATCTGTTATTTCTGTCAAGGAATGCACCATCAAGATAAGCTTCTCCTAGATGCCGCGAGTGGAGGATCATTGACCAAAAACAAGACCGCAGCGGAAGCATGGGAAGTTATATCGGACCTAGCGGATTCAACTCAACACCCAAGGGCAAGAAGTTCACAACCAAAAGCTATGAGCGAGGTTTCCCCCTCCGGAGACGCAATTTTGACTAAGACCCTCGGTGAGATGACTATTTTGTTGAGGCAAATCACCCAAGGGCAATAAATCCCTCAAGCTTTGATAAATGCTCCACCTCAACCTCCTAGGATAGAAAGACCATCAAGGATATGTGGTGTTTGTGCTTGTACCACTTATTACACCAATAAGTGCCCTCAAATCCAGGAGTACACTACATTGGCGGTTGCTAACCCTTACCCACAAAGGCCCAATTACAACCAAGGACCCTACCCACAAGGAGGTAATCAAAACCAAGGGTGGAGAGATAACTCAAACCAAAGGTGGAACCAAGCTCCCCAAGCTCAACCTAACCAAAATGCTCAAATCTACTACCACTAATTCCCCCAAGGTCAACCACAATACCAACAACTGTACCAACAACCCCCACAACCTCCATCTCAAGTGAAGTATCAACATCCAAATAGTCGATCCAATCCTTTTGAAGTTAACCAAGCCCCTCCCTCCAATCAATCCCACATGAATGACACAATTCACACCCTTCATGTAAGAACAAAGAGAGTTCCATAAGAAACAAGATGCTTACATGGCTACAATAGCCGAAGCCCTTACCCGTTTGATTCTCCCTCCTCAAACAACACAAAGCACCCAACAAGCTTCAACCTCAAGTAGTTTGCCCTCCCAACCTCAACCCAATTCCAAAGGAAGCATAAATGCCATTACTATTAGAAGTGGTACTAAGTTGGATAAGAATGCGGCTATAGCATCAAAGTTGGGTGAGTAGACAAACAATGAGGAGGTAGGAGAAGAAGTGGAGGTGATGAGGAGTAAAGATGAAAATGTTGATAAAGATGAGGAAGAATCACCAAAGGTCAAGGAGCCAAAGAGAAAGACCTTGCTTGAAGAGCCTTTGCCCATCCCATTCCCAACTATAGCTAAGAAAGCAAAGAAGCAAGAAGATCTTGACCCCACTGTGGTGGAAGCTTTTGAGAAAGTTGAAGTTACTGTCCCTCTCTTTCAAGCCATTCAACAAGTGCCGAAATATGCCAAGTTTCTCAAGGATATTTGCACTCACAAAGACAAGCTTGGCAACCTCAACAAAAAGTTGGTAGATGATTCTATCTCCTCATTACTTCCTGAAAAATGCAATGATCTCGGCCTATGTTTGGTTACTTGTTTGATTGATGGGACTAAGTTCATGGAATGTATGTGTGATTTGGGGGCGTGTGTGAGCATCATGCCACTCCCCGTCTATGAAAGATTCAACTTATCTCCCATAAAGAGGTCTGGGGCCAGGTTTGTGTTAGCCGACAAGAGTATTGTGTCAGTTGTGGGGATTGCAGAGAATGTCATAGTCAATATTCAAGGATTGCTCTTTCCAACTGATTTTCACATTTTGGAGACCCCTCCTATTTACTCAACCAAGCCATCATCAATACTCCTTGGAAGACCATTCTTGAAGACGGCCCGCTTCAAGTTAGACGCCCACTTGGGAGTCTATTCTTTTGAGTCGGATGGCAAGTTAGTCAAGTTCACTTTGGAGGAGTCCAATAAATCCATCCTTGAAGCTTACTCTATTTTTGGGTGCGACATAGTTGAAGACAAAGTGATTGGCGATGTCAAGGAGCAAGGAAAAGAAGATAGTGCGGAGAACTCCATTTCAAATGATCATGCTCAACCAAAGCAAGCCAAAGAGTTAGAGATTTTCCTCCTTTGAGAAATTTTTAAGTGATCAAGAAAGCCATGCAAGTCCAACTTAGGACTCTAAACCAAAGTGCTTGGTGGGAGACACCCCACCATGGTGACATTTTTCAATTCTATCTCTTGTTTATAGCTATTTGAACTATTTATTTTCTTGTGATATCATGTTTAGTTTATATTTGATTTGATGATTTTTGAGTTGTATAAGTTAAATTGCTTGTGGACTATAATTTTGTGATTATTTGAATAATTTGGGGTTGGTATGTTGTTATGCTAAGGTTAGGAACCTCAGTTTTGAAAAGAAAAGAAATTTCTGAAAAAGGGCATCTGTGCGTACGCACCAAACTGTGCGTGCGAAAAAAACTGTGTTTTTTGCCATCTGTGCGGACGCACAAGCCTGTGCGTCCGCACACGCCTTGACATGCCCTCTGGTCGCGGAGCCAGCACAGCCTGTGCATGCGCGCTGCCCCCTTTTCTATGACCTGTACGTTTGCACAGCTGCATGCATACGCACATGTTCTCTTTCTTGCTTCATCTGTGTAGCCACATAGACGTGTGCGTCCACACACCAATTGCAAGCCCCTTTGGTAGAAGCAAGGGAACAACTTGTGCGTGTGAACAACCTCCCCCATCCTTATCTTCTGTGCGTGCGCACGGACCTGTGTGCGCACGCACACTTGCTTCTGTCGACGTATAAAAAAAAGAGAGAGCCATTTGTGCACCCGCACGCTCTCTTGCAGCCTCTCTGGTCGCCGTGTTCGCACACTTTATGCATTTGCACCCTACCAACCTTTTGCTTCTGTGCCTCTGCACAGCCCCCTGTGCGTCCGCAGAGATTGCATTCTGGGCATTAATAGGGCAACCTGCCCTGTTGAGAGGCAGTCCTCTTTTCTTCTCTTCTCCATAGTTTCTTTCTCCCTCTCTTCTCTGCCAGCTCCACCGGTCCCTGCCACCGGCCACCGCCGCTGTCAGCCACCGCTGGCCAACCACCATCTCTCTCTCTTAACCTCACTTCTTTTCTTTTCTTTCTCTTTCTTTCTTTCTCTCATCTTTTCTCTATTCACCACCGGTGAATTCTCTCCTCCGGTGTTCTTTCTGGCAGCCCAACTGCCGTGATTTCGTGGTGGCTATAAGAAGTGCCATTATTCCTCCCTAGTTCTTGTTCTCTTCAACTTCTATACCTAAGGTTTTTGTTTTCCCTTCCTAGCTATGTTAATATTTTTACTTTCACTTTCATTTCTTCTATGTTGTCTAGATTAAATTTGTTACTTTCTTTGTTGCTTCTTTGTATTGCAAAGTGTTGTTACTTGATTATTAGGTTGGTTAGAATCAATTTTTAGCTTAACTGTGATGAACTTGCACATTGCATATGACTTGGCCATCATATGCTTTCAATTTATCTTTTGTTAGGCATATCGTATAAATTGTGCAACTTCATTTGTGAATTTTGATGTTGATCACATTATTTTATCAATGCATTGTGTTGATAGAATTTGAGCTTCATTGTTCACCTTGGAATTTAAATTGAGTAATTACTTTACAAAAGTTCAACCTTTGGTGATGTCTTGATCAAAACATCTTTTGGCTTTCAATTAAAGAGCTTTGTATTTATGATTACCACTTGCTGAGGATTATCAATTGACTATTCCTTTTTGGTGCTTGCTTGAAGTTGCTTGCATCTCTATGTTTTATATTGGCAACTTGAGCACTTAGTTGTGAAGTTTTGAACTTTGAATTGCCTTAAGAATGCGATTGCTATTGTCTGCGGCCAGAGTGTGTGTTCCAACCGCGCGCACCATTGGAATATACACACCGTCATTCTTGTGAATCACACTTTCTTCAAGCTTCAAACTAAGAAATTAATTTTCTTGACTTTATTAAGTGCTTCCTCATTGTTCTAAGATTGTTGTTGCCCTGTGACCTTGATGTTTTCTGTTTTCTTTTTAGGATGCGCAATAAGGGTAAGAAATCGGTCACTCTACCGGTTGTACAACCTACAACCCATGCATCAAGACCATATTTCATGGATCACCCGAGAAATAACCCGGAAATCTTGATCACCTGGAGAGCCGAGTTCCAATATGACAAATTTGAGGAAAGGTCAATCTATTCAAAATGGACGCTTAAGGTTCCGGTCAAGTACAAAATGGTAATCCATGAGCGGATCGCCTCACTTCATTGGGAATTTTTAGAGCAAGACCCAATCGAAGTCAATGAAACAATGGTGTGGGAATTCGACGCCAACTACTAAAATTGGGAAGCAGAGTCGGTATTCCTCCGGGGGAAGAGGTTGGATACTTCCAACTTAGCTCTCAAAGCTATTTTGAAGATTCCTCACATTCCGCCCGAGAATGATGACTATTCAAGGATCATGGCGAGTGTGTCCAAGGGGAGAATATCTTTAACTCCCATACTTGTAAGAATTGTCCGTCCCGGTGCTTCATGGGAGTATAGCAAAAGGAGAAATTCTGTTCCCACAGCTATAGCTTACTCCGATTTGAATGCCGAAGCTCGTATATGGCATCAAATTGTGGCGGATTACATTATTCCCAGCACCCATGCTATCCATGTGAGATTTAAGACTGCTACTTTGGGCTATTATGGAAAGAAAGAACATATTCATTGTGCCTTTAGTACGCATATCGATATGGAAACTGATTCAGAAGAAGAACATCAACATCCTTTTTCCATCGATGGTGATGCGTCTAGCAACAGCAGCGGGGGTAGAGTGGCATCTGAGAGACATCATGTTCAGGGTCCCTAAAGGCAACAAGTTCATTCCGAGGGGAGATTTGGAGAGATCTACAACCACAACACCCTCTGAGAGGAAGACACCCACAACACTACCACCAAGTCTACCAACTTCATCAACGCTTTACCCTTCCTCCAACCTCTTCCAAAATTATTCGAAGACATCTTGCACGATATCCACCGCAAGGAGCATTTGGAGCATAAGCGTTTTGAGTGGATAACAGCAAAACTAGAAGGAAGAGACCCTGGCCCACCGTCTCGAGCTTCTTTTGAGCTAGCTAGAGAGGAGCATGATGCAGTTGACCAACCCACTTCTGAGTCCACCAGCTGAAGGTGGCCCCTCTTCGTCCTCCCGAAGCGTAAGCATGCATGGAGGACCGTGCACAACCTAAGTGTGGGGGAGGATCAATGATTAAAAAGGGGTAAAATTTCTCTTTTCAAGGCACTTTGTAATGTTTCTTGTAGTACTTTCTCTTTATTTTAAGTAATTTTATGTCTATTTTATATTATTTGGTTGCTTGTAAATATTTCTTTATTGTTTATGGATATTTAGTAGTTAGTATTTGCATGTTGCATGATGGAATGAATAAGTTGGTGAAACACCAAGAAATTTCCATGAAATATTTTTCTAGGGCATACCATTGATTGAATTGAAGGAAATATTACGTTTGCCAACTTGCTTGGAGTAATTTGTTTGTAGAACATGGAAAAGAGCTCCAACAACATACCTTGTGAGTCTTAAGCTTTATTAGATGGTTGCATCTTTTCAACCATAATGTTGTTCTTGTGTGTGATTATTACTCCTTTTTTATTGTGATCATTGATTTGCATGATTCTTTATGTCTTGTATTTGTATTTGAATGCATTTAGCATGATTGATGTCATTTTTTATGATAAACTCACTAACCTATATGGCCAACCCTTATATACACCTTTATGAACCCCTTTGAACCTATGAATCCCCTTTGTTCTGATGATAGCACATTACTCACCTTAAGCAAAAAACCATTGATGTCCCCGAATTACGCTTTGATTAGCTTGGGTGGATTAGTGAAATTCTAAGTGTGGTGGAATTTTTGTAAACATTGGTGATAGAGGCATGAACTTATTGTGAAAAATTTTTGGCAATGAGGTAATGCTCATGCATTTCATTAATGAAAACATATGCATTCATAGTTCAATAAAAAAAACTCGTGCATAACAAAGTATAAAATAAAGTGTTAAATACAGAATGCATATGCCATGTTTGAAAAGAAAATGCATGAGTAAGGTGAGATAGAAAAAAAAGGAAGAAAATGGGTAGATAGGTTGTAATAATATGTGCATATAGGTGAGATAGGATTAAGTGGACACTCAAGCTAATCAAAGAACTAATTCTTTAAGTCCACTTAGCCATATTTCATCCTACCTAAACCCTAGCCCCATTACATCCCTTTAAAGACCTCATGATATTTGTTATTCATGCATTAAATACTACTTGATTGTTAGATGACCTGCAAATCTTTGAAAAGCATGATCAAAGGAGAATTGAGTGATTAAACCCTAAACACTGAGTAAATTAAGTGGATACACATCCGGTGAGGGGTTCGATTGCTCAATTCTATATTCTTATGCTTTATATTGTAACGTCTTGCAAGTTGTTTAATTGAATGGTTTTGAAAATTTCAATTCATTTCTTTGGACATTGATCTTAGTACATGAACTCCTTGCATTGACCCTAAAGCTTTCTTGTTATGGATTGGAATTTCATGGTTTATTTCTACCAACTCTCATTATAGTACATATTGGAAATTAACCTTAGGATAGTTGCATGCATTTAGGTAGTTTATAGCACAAGTCATTTTCCCTTTCATCTATCTCCTTTGAGTGTGTTTAGCATGAGGACATGCTAGTGTTTAAGTGTGGGAAAATTGATGAATCCATATTTGATGATGATCTTTGGTTAGAATTTAATGGATTCCATCACATAAACTTGCACTTATTCCCTTAAATAGCATGCTTTTGAACTTTCCTCCCAAATTGTGCTCGATTATGAAAATATGATCTTTTGTGCTTAATTTGATCTATTTTATTCCATTTGCCTTCCATTCAATGCCTTGATCTTGTTTGTGAGTGATTTCAGGTGTATAAGGTGGGAATGGTTTGGAGAAGATGGAAGAAAAGCATGCAAAGTAGTAATTACTCACATGAGTGAGGTCAATCCCACAGGGATTGAAGGATTGAGCAATTTTAGTTATGTGGTTGATTTAGTCAAGCAAACAAGTGTTAATTTGAGTGAATTGTGACTAACAGAAGCTAAATTGCATGAAACTAAAAGGAAGAGGGAGAATTGACAGTAAACTAAAGAGCAGAAGAAGTAAAATAGCTGAATCTTAAACTATAAGTAATGTAAATGGCTGAAGCTTAGAGTGTAAGAAATGTAAATTGCTTGAATAATAAAGGGGTGTGGGATGCTGGGATTCAGAATTTAACAACAGAAAGTAAAGAAGATGAATTAAGTGCAGTAGATCTAAACAGAATTGGAAAATTGCAGTGAAGAACAAAATAGAAAGTAAATTCAACTCAATTACAAGAGCTAGGAAAGAAATTAAAGAGCTCATAGGCTCAATGAGACTAGAAAACAAGTCTAGATCTCAATTCCTTTCTTGATCCAACAGAGAATAATTTGTAGAGGAAAAGAAAATGAAAACAGTAAAGGAAACTTAGATTCAATTCTTGGAACAATTGAGAAGAGAGGTAAAGATGATTCCCAAACTTTGAATCAATGAAGCTCTTCAATCTCAATTCAAATTCCAAAACAGAAAGCAAAAGTAGCAGAAGAAATAAAAATGAAAACAGAAATCTAAATCCAATTCCCAACTCTTAGAATTATGCAGAAGAAAACAAAGATGAATTGTAGATCAATGATTGAAACAGAATTCCTTCAATCTCAATCCAAAATTCATAAACAGAAAGTAAGAAATGCAAAAGTAAGAACCAGGAGGAGAGAACTCAGCTCTCAATCCCAATTCAAAGCTAAAATGTAAAAATGAGCTCAAAATAAAACTCAAAATAAAAGAAGGTTCAAAAGTAAAAGTAAAAGTCTCCCCTAAATCAAACTAATCTCCTATTTATACACTTTCTCTTTTTTATCTTTAGAATTTGGAGTGGGCTTTTCAAATTCATGAAGAATTGGATCCAAATTGGATTTTTAATTGAAGTTGAGCCATGGTGCAACTCCCAAGGAAGCGCGACATGAAGAAAGAAAGCGCAATGCTACCCATTTTGCTCCCTGTCCCAGGCCCGTGTCAACCTTCTTCAGCATTGTCTATAGCGCTGCGCTAAGTAATGCAGCGTAGCACTCCTTGCCTTGTCAAGCCCATTTGGTGCACTTCTTCATAGCACTATGCTAAGTAATTAAGCGCAGCACTACATGCTTGAGTGAGGCTCCACTTTCGATCCTTGCTTGCTCCCAATTTGTGCCAATTTCTTGTGCAGGGTAGCGCAGCGCCGCTTTAAACTTGTGCAAGGTTCCCAATTCGAACCTTGCTGGCTTAATGTACTAGCAATTTCCTTGTGAGGTAGCGCTTCCCTTATATGTAACGGCCTAGCCTTTAGCCTCAAAGAAACGACGTTTTTTCGGGATCAAATAGAATTTTTATGGAATTTTTAGGAATTTTAGTGCATATAAGCACCTCCACTGCACAGGTGCTGTGTCATCAAGCTGCTGAGTCAGTAGCTTGACTGCACCAGACACCTCTCCTAATCTAAGCAACCACGTCACGAAAAGTTGCATTTTTGAACCACTTCGGGTCCAAATTTCAAAATTCTGATTTTCGTGGTTAGTCTCATTGTGACGAGCCGGCCTCGAATTTTGAGAGAAAATTTCTATTAATATAATATTCATATATTATTATTTTATTCGAAATATTATATTATTATTTCTTCTGTTGTGGTTAATGCTGATCTATGTTTAGTAATATAATAACTGAGCTAGAAATCTACCGGTAATGGATAATACCGGCATTCCTTGAAAAAGATTTGATTGAAAAGATATGATTTGAAAAAGATTTGATTTTGAAAGATTTTGAAAACCTGAAAAAAATTGGCATTAAAAACAAAATCTTCCCTCTTGTGCCATCCTGGCGTTAAACGCCCATAATGGTGCACATTCTGGCGTTTAACGCCCAAAGCACTACCCTTTTGGGCGTTAAACGCCCAGCCAGGCACCCTGGCTGGCGTTTAAAAGCCAGTTTCCCTTCCTTACTGGGCGTTTTGAACGCCCAGCTTTTTCTGTGTAATTCCTCTGCTGTATGTTCTGAATCTTCAATTCTCTGTATTATTGACTTGAAAGGACACAAATTAAAAATATTTTTGGATTTTTAATAGTGAGGAATAATCAAAATGCAACTAAAATCAAATAACAATGCATGCAAGACACCAAACTTAGCAGTTTGTATACTACTGACACTAACAAAATGAAAATGCATATGAAAAACAACAAAACACTCAAGTCAAGAGAATTTAAAGATCAGAACAAGGAAATCATCAAGAACAACTTGAAGATAACTTAAGGCACATGAATGAATGCAAGAAGAACAAAAACATGCAATTGACACCAAACTTAAAATGAAACACTAGACTCAAACAAGAAATATTTTTGGATTTTATGATTTTGTAAAATTTTTTTTTTGGTTTTTTCGAAAATTAAGTGGAAAAGAAAATAAAGATATCAAAATTCTTAATGAGAATTCCAGGAATCATGCAATGTTAGTCTAACGCTTCAGTCTAAAGGAATTAGACATGGCTAGTCAAGCTTCAGCAGGACATTACATTCAAGAGCTAAATTGATGAAGATCAATCAGCTTTGGTGATGATAAGAACATCACCTTGAAACACTAGAATTCATTCTTAAGAACTCTGAAGAAAAATACCTAATCTAAGCAACAAGATGAACCGTCAGTTGTCCAAACTCAACAATCCCCGGCAACGGCGCCAAAAACTTAATGCAGTTGCCGGATCAGAAATTTGGCACTGATGTTACCGGACCAAAAGCTTGCCGAAAACTCGAACAATCCCCGGCAACGGCGCCAAAAACTTGGTGCACGAAATTGTGATCATCAATGGCGCCATCAACATGGTACGCACAATTGTAATCTCAACTCTTTATCACAACTTCGCACAACTAACCAGCAAGTGTACTGGGTCGTCCAAGTAATAAACTTTACGCGAGTAAGGGTCGATCCCACAGAGATTGTTGGTATGAAGCAAGCTATGGTCATCTTGTAAATCTTAGTCAGGCAAACTCAAATGGTTATGGGTGATGAATAAAACATAAAGATAAAGATAGAGATACTTATGTAATTCATTGGTGAGAATTTTAGATAAGCGTATGGAGATGCTTTGTCCCTTCGGTATCTCTGCTTTCCTACTGTCTTCATCCAATCCTTCTTACTCCTTTCCATGGCAAGCTGGATGTAGGGTTTCACCGTTGTCAGTGGCTACCTTCCATCCTCTCAGTGAAAATGTTCAACGCACCCTGTCACGGCACGACTATTTAGCTGTCGGTTCTCGATCATGTCGGAATAGAATCCAGTGATTCTTTTGTGTCTGTCACTAACGCCCCACAATCGCGAGTTTAAAGCTCGTCACAGTCATTCAATCATTGAATCCTACTCAGAATACCACAGACAAGGTTTAGACCTTCCGGATTCTCTTGAATGCCGCCATCAGTTCTAGCTTATACCACGAAGATTCCGATCAAGGGATCCAAGAGATAAACATTCAAGCCTTGTTTGCTTGTAGAACAGAAGTGGTTGTCAGGCACTCGTTTATAAGTGAGAATGATGATGAGTGTCACATAATCATCACATTCATCATGTTCTTGGGTGCAAATGAATATCTTAGAACAAGAATAGGCTGAATTGAATAGAAGAACAATAGTAATTGCATTAATACTCGAGGTATAGCAGAGCTCCACACCTTAATCTATGGTGTGTAGAAACTCCACCGTTGAAAATACATAAGAACAAGGTCTAGGCATGGCCGTGAGGCCAGCCCCCAAACGTGATCAAAAGATCTAAAATGATCCCCAAGATTCAAATACAATAGCTAAAGGTCCTATTTGTAGAGAACTAGTAGCCTAGGGTTTACAGAGATGAGTAATGACATAAAAATCCACTTCCGGGCCCACTTGGTGTGTGCTTGGGCTGAACATTGAAGCATTTTCGTGTAGAGACTTCTCTTGGAGTTAAACGCCAGCTTTTGTGCCAGTTTGGGCGTTTAACTCCCATTCTTGTGCCAGTTCCGGCGTTTAACGCCGGGCAGTTTTGAGGTGATTTGGAACGCCAGTTTGGGCCATCAAATCTCGGGCAAAGTATAGACTATTATATACTGCTGGAAAGCCCAGGATGTCTACTTTCCAACGCCGTTGAGAGCGCGCCAATCGGGCATCTGTAGCTCCAGAAAATCCACTTCGAGTGCAGGGAGGTCAGAATCCAACAGCATATGCAGTCCTTTTTAGTCTCTGAATCAGAATTTTGCTCAAGTCCCTCAATTTCAGCCAGAAAATACCTGAAATCACAGAAAAACACACAAACTCATAGTAAAGTCCAGAAAAGTGAATTTTAACTAAAAACTAATAAATATATATTAAAAACTAACTAAAACATACTAAAATCATACTAAAAACAATGCCAAAAAGCGTACAAATTATCCGCTCATCACAACACCAAACTTAAATTGTTGCTTGTCCTCAAGCAACTGAAAATCAAATAAGATAAAAAGAAGAGAATATACAATGAATTCCAAAAACATCTATGAAGATCAGTATTAATTAGATGAGCGGGGCTTTTAGCTTTTTGCCTCTGAACAGTTTTGGCATCTCACTCTATCCTTTGAAATTCATAATGATTGGCTTCTTTAGGAACTCAGAATCCAGATAGTGTTATTGATTCTCCTAGTTAAGTATGATGATTCTTGAACACAACTACTTTATGAGTCTTGGCCGTGGCCCAAAGCACTCTGTCTTCCAGTATTACCACCGGATACATACATGCCACAGACACATAATTGGGTGAACCTTTTCAGATTGTTACTCAGCTTTGCTAGAGTCCCCAATTAGAGGTGTCCAGGGTTCTTAAGCACACTCTTTTTGCCTTGGATCACAACTTTATTTCTTTCTTTTTCTCTCTTTTCTTTTTTTTTTCGTTTTCTTTTCTCCCCCTTTTTTTTCGTTTTTCTCTTTCTCTCTTTTTTTTTCTATTCGCTGCTTTTTCTTGCTTCAAGAATCATTTTTATGATTTTTCAGATCCTCAGTAACATGTCTCCTTTTTCATCATTCTTTCAAGAGCCAACATTCATGAACAACAAATTCAAAAGACATATGCACTGTTTAAGCATACATTCAGAAAACAAAAGTATTGCCACCATATCAAAATAATTAATCTATTATAAAATTTAAAATTCATGCAATTCTTCTCTTTTTTCAATTAAGAACATTTTTCATTTAAGAAAGGTGATGGATTCATAGGACATTCATAACTTTAAGGCATAGACACTAAGACACTAATGATCATGAGACACAAACATAGATAAACATAAGCATGATTTTTCGAGAAAAAAAACCGAAAAATAAAGAACAAGGAGATTAAAGAACGGGTCCACCTTAGTGATGGCGGCTTGTTCTTCCTCTTGAAGATCTTATGGAGTGCTTGAGCTCCTCAATGTCTCTTCCTTGCCTTTGTTGCTCCTCTCTCATGATTCTTTGATCTTCTCTAATTTCATGGAGGAGGATGGAATGTTCTTGGTGCTCCACCCTTAGTTGTCCTATGTTGGAACTTAACTCTCCTAGGGAGGTATTGATTTGCTCCCAATAGTTTTGTGGAGGAAAGTGCATCCCTTGAGGTATCTCAGGGATTTCATGATGAGTGGGATCTCTTGTTTGCTCCATCCTTTTCTTAGTGATGGGCTTGTCCTCATCAATGGGGATGTCTCCCTCTATGTCAACTCCAACTGAATAGCAGAGGTGACAAATGAGATGAGGAAAGGCTAACCTTGCCAAGGTAGAGGACTTGTCCGCCACCTTATAAAGTTCTTGGGCTATAACCTCATGAACTTCTACTTCTTCTCCAATCATGATGCTATGAATCATGATGGCCCGGTCTATAGTAACTTTGGACCGGTTGCTAGTCGGAATGATTGAGCGTTGGATAAACTCCAACCATCCTCTAGCCACGGGCTTGAGGTCATGCCTTCTCAGTTGAACCGGCTTTCCTCTTGAATCTCTCTTCCATTGGGCGCCCTCTTCACAAATGACTGTGAGGACTTGGTCCAATCTTTGATCAAAGTTGACCCTTCTAGTGTAAGGATGGTCATCTCCTTGCATCATGGGCAAGTTGAATGCCAACCTTACATTTTCCGGACTAAAATCTAAGTATTTCCCCCAAACCATTGTAAGCCAATTCTTTGGGTCCGATTTCACACTTTGATCATGGTTCTTGGTAATCCATGCATTGGCATAGAACTCTTGAACCATTAAGATTCCGACTTGTTGAATGGGGTTGGTAAGAACTTCCCAACCTCTTATTCGGATCTCATGTCGGATCTCTGGATATTCACTTTTTTGAGTTTGAAAGGGACCTCGGGGATCACCTTCTTCAAGGCCATAACTTCATAGAAGTGGTCTTGATGCACCCTTGAGATGAATCTCTCCATCTCCCATGACTCGGAGGTGAAAGCTTTTGCCTTCCCTTTCCTCTTTCTAGAGGTTTCTCCGGTCTTGGATGCCATAAATGGTTATGGAAAAACAAAAAGCAATGCTTTTACCACACCAAACTTAAAAGGTTTGCTCGTCCTCGAGCAAAAGAAGAAAAAAGAGAGTAGAATAAGAAGAAATGAAGGAGATGGGATGGCTTTGTGGTTCGGCCAAAGGGGAAGAAGTAGTGTTTAGGTTGTGTGAAAATGAAGGAGTGAAGATGGGTTTATATAGGGGTGAAGAGAGGGGTAGGGTTCGGCTATGGGAGGGTGGGTTTGGGTGGGAAAGTGGTTTGAATTTGAATGGTTAGGTAGGTGGGGTTTTATGAAGGATGGATGTGAGTGGTGAAGAGAAAGATGGGATTTGATAGGTGAGGGGTTATTGGGGAAGAGTGGTTGAGGTGATTGGTGAATGGGTGAAGAAGAAGAGAGAGGGTGGTGGGGTAGGTGGGCATCCTGTGGGGTCCACAGATCCTGAGGTGTCAAGGAAAATTCATCCCTGCACCAAGTGGCGAGCAAAAATGCCCTTTGTGCCAATTCTGGCGTTAAACGCCGGGCTAGTGCCCATTTCTGGCGTTTAAAGCCAACATCTTGTCCTTTCCTGGCGTTTAACGCCAGTCTGGTGCCCCTTTCTGGCGTTAAACGCCCAGAATGATGCCAGACTGGGCGTTAAATGCCCATTTGCTGCCCTTACTGGCGTTTAAACGCCAGCAAGGTCTTCCTCCAGGGTGTGCTGTTTTTCTTTCTATTTTTCATTCTATTTTTGCTTTTTCAATTAATTTTGTGACTTCTCATGATCATCAACCTACAGAAAACATAAAATAACAAAGGAAAATAGATAAAATATAACATTGGGTTGCCTCCCAACAAGCACTTCTTTAATGTCAGTAGCTTGACAGTGGGCTCTCATGGAGCCTCACATATGTTCAGAGCAATGTTGGAACCTACCAACACCAAACTTAGAGTTTGAATGTGGGGGTTCAACACCAAACTTAGAAGTTGGTTGTGGCCTCCCAACACCAAACTTAGAGATTGACTGTGGGGGCTCTGTTTGACTCTGTTTTGAGAGAAGCTCTTCATGCTTCCTCTCCATAGTGACAGAGGGATATCCTTGAGCCTTAAACACAAAGGATTCTTCATTCACTTGAATGCTCAATTCTCCTCTGTCCACATCAATCACAGCCTTTGCTGTGGCTAGGAAGGGTCTGCCAAGGATGATGGATTCATCCATGCACTTCCCAGTCTCCAGGACTATGAAATCAGCAGGGATGTAATGGTCTTCAACTTTTACCAGAACATCCTCTACAAGCCTATAAGCTTGTTTTCTTGAATTGTCTACCATCTCTAGTGAGATTTTTGCAGCTTGCACCTCAAAGATCCCTAGCTTCTCCATTACAGAGAGAGTCATGAGGTTTACACTTGACCCTAGGTCACACAAGGCCTTCTTGAAGGTCATGGTGCCTATGGCACAAGGTATTGAGAACTTCCCAGGATCTTGTCTCTTTTGAGGTAGTTTCTGCCTAGACAAGTCATCCAGTTCTTTGGTGAGCAAAGGAGGTTCGTCCTCCTAAGTCTCATTACCAAACAACTTGTCATTTAGCTTCATGATTGCTCCAAGGTATTTAGCAACTTGCTCTTCGGTGACATACTCATCCTCTTCAGATGAAGAATACTCATCAAAGCTCATGAATGGCAGAAGTAAGTCAAATGGAATCTCTATGGTCTCAGTGTGAGCCTCAGATTCCCATGGTTCCTCATTAGGGAACTCATTGGAGGCCAGTGGACGTCCATTGAGGTCTTCCTCATTGGCGTTCACTGCCTCTTCCTCCTCTCCAAATTATTGCTTGGAAGAGTGCTAGGGGGAGTTTAGTAATTTTCTTACTCAGCTGACCCACTTGTGCCTCCAAGTTTCTATGGAGGACCTTGTTTCAGTCATGAAACTTTGAGTGGTTTTGATTAGATCAGAGACCATGGTTGCTAAGTCAGAGTTACTCTGCTTAGAATTCTCTGTCTGTTGCTGAGAAGATGATGGAAAAGGCTTGCCATTGCTAAACCTGTTTCTTCCACCATTATTATTGTTGAAACCTTGTTGAGGTCTCTGTTGATCCTTTCATGAAAGATTTGGGTGATTTCTCCATGAAGGATTATAGGTGTTTCCATAGGGTTCTCCCATGTAATTCACCTCTTCCATTGAAGGGTTCTCAGGATCATAAGCTTCTACTTCAGATGAAGCGTCCTTAGTACTTCCTGGTGCAGCTTGCATTCCAGTCAGACTTTGAGAAATCAAATTGACTTGCTGAGTCAATATCTTGTTCTGAGCCAATATGGCATTCAGAGTATCAATCTCAAGAACTCCTTTCTTCTGATTTGTCCCATTGTTCACAGGATTCCTTTCAGAAGTGTACATGAATTGGTTATTTGCAACAATTTCAATTAGTTCTTGAGCTTCTGTAGGCATCTTCTTCAGATGAAGAGATCCTCCAGCAGAGCTATCCAAAGACATCTTGGACAGTTCAGACAGACCATCATAGAAAATACCTATGATGCTCCATTCAGAAAGCATGTCAGAGGGACACTTTCTAATTAATTGTTTGTATCTTTCCCAAGCTTCATAGAGGGATTCTCCTTCCTTCTGTCTGAAGGTTTGGACTTCCACTCTAAGCTTACTCAAGTTTTGAGGTGGAAAGAACTTTGCCAAGAAGGCATTGACTAGCTTTTCCCAAGAGTTCAGGCTTTCTTTAGGTTGTGAGTCCAACCATATCCTAGCTCTGTCTCTTACAACAAAAGGGAATAGCATAAGTCTGTAGACCTCAGGGTCAACCCCATTAGTCTTGACAGTGTCACCGATTTGCAAGAACTCAGCTAAAAACTGATGAGGCTTAAGCTCAAAGTTGTTTGCTCCAATGGCAGGGATAGAGATACTTCTCCCATAGAAGTCGGGAGTAGGTGCAGTAAAGTCACCTAGCACCTTCCTTGCATTGTTGGCATTGTTGTTGTTTTCGGCTGCCATGGGTTCTTCTTCGTTGAAGATTTCTGTTAGGTCCTCTACAGAGAGTTGTGCCTTAACTTCTCTTAGCTTTTGCTTCAAGGTCATTTCAGGTTCAGGGTCAGCCTCAACAAGAATGCTTTTGTCTTTGCTCCTGCTCATATGAAAGAGAAGAGAACAAGGGAATATGGAATCCTCTATGTCACAGTATAGAGATTCCTTGAGGTGTCAGAGGAAAAGAAAAATAGAAGGAAGAAGTAGAAGAATTCGAACTTATCAAGAAGGATGGAGTTCGAAATGTGCATTAAGGAACAGTGTTAGTCCATAAATAGAAGGATGTGAAAAGAGGGGAAGAAATTTTCGAAAATTAAGTAAAAGATTTTAAAAACATTTTGAAAACCACTAATTGATTTTCGAAAACTAAGAGTAAAAAAAGAAATCAAGTGATTTTTGAAAAAGATTTTGAAGTTAGAAATTAAAAAGATATGATTGAAAAGTTATGGTTTTAAAAAGATGTGATTGAGAAAATATGATTTGAAAAACAATTTAAAAAGATTTGATTTTAAAAATTAATGCCTTGGCTAACAAGAAAAGATATGATTCAAACATTTAAACCTTTCCCAACAGAAAAGGCAACATACTTGAAATGTTGAATCAAATCATTAATTGATAGCAAGTATTTTTGAAATGGAAAGAAATTGATTTTGAAAAAGATTTGATTGAAAAGATATGATTTGAAAAAGATTTGATTTTGAAAGATTTTGAAAACCTGAAAAAAATTGGCATTAAAAACAAAATCTTCCCTCTTGTGCCATCCTGGCGTTAAACGCCTAGAATGGTGCACATTCTGGCGTTTAATGCCCAAAGCACTACCCTTTTGGGCGTTAAACGCCCAGCCAGGCACCTTGGATGGCGTTTAAATGCCAGTTTGCCTTCCTTACTGGGCGTTTTGAACGCCCAGCTTTTTCTGTGTAATTCCTCTGCTATATGTTCTGAATCTTCAGTTCTCTGTATTATTGACTTGAAAGGACACAAATTAAAAATATTTTTGGATTTTTAATAGTGAGGAATAATCAAAATGCAACTAAAATCAAATAACAATGCATGCAAGACACCAAACTTAGCAGTTTGTATACTACTGACACTAACAGAATGAGAATGCATATGAGAAACAACAAAACACTCAAGTCAAGAGAATTTAAAGATCAGAACAAGGAAATCATCAAGAACAACTTGAAGATAACTTAAGGCACATGAATGAATGCAAGAAGAACAAAAACATGCAATTGACACCAAACTTAAAATGAAACACTAGACTCAAACAAGAAATATTTTTGGATTTTATGATTTTGTAAAAATTTTTTTTTTTGGTTTTTTCGAAAATTAAGTGGAAAAGAAAATAAAGATATCAAAATTCTTAATGAGAATTCCAGGAATCATGCAATGTTAGTCTAAAGCTTCAGTCTAAAGGAATTAGACATGGCTAGTCAAGCTTTAGCAGGACATTGCATTCAAGAGCTAAATTGATGAAGATCAATCAGCTTTGGTGATGATAAGAACATCACCTTGAAACACTAGAATTCATTCTTAAGAACTCTGAAGAAAAATACCTAATCTAAGCAACAAGATGAACCGTCAGTTGTCCAAACTCAACAATCCCCGGCAACGGCGCCAAAAACTTAGTGCAGTTGCCGGATCAGAAATTTGGCACTGATGTTACCGGACCAAAAGCTTGCCGAAAACTCGAACAATCCCCGGCAACGGCGCCAAAAACTTGGTGCACGAAATTGTGATCATCAATGGCGCCATCAACATGGTACGCACAATTGTAATCTCAACTCTTTATCACAACTTCGCACAACTAACCAGCAAGTGTACTGGGTCGTCCAAGTAATAAACCTTACGCGAGTAAGGTCGATCCCACAGAGATTGTTGGTATGAAGCAAGCTATGGTCATCTTGTAAATCTTAGTCAGGCAAACTCAAATGGTTATGGGTGATGAATAAAACAAAAAGATAAAGATAGAGATACTTATGTAATTCATTGGTGAGAATTTCAGATAAGCATATGGCGATGCTTTGTCCCTTCCGTCTCTCTGCTTTCCTACTGTCTTCATCCAATCCTTCTTACTCCTTTCCATGGCAAGCTGGATGTAGGGTTTCACCGTTGTCAGTGGCTACCTCCCATCCTCTCAGTGAAAATGTTCAACGCACCCTGCCACGGCACGGCTATTCAGCTGTCGGTTCTCGATCACGTCGGAATAGAATCCAGTGATTCTTTTGCGTTTGTCACTAACGCCCCACAATCGCGAGTTTGAAGCTCGTCACAATCATTCAATCATTGAATCCTACTCAGAATACCACAGACAAGGTTTAGACCTTCCGGATTCTCTTGAATGCCGCCATCAGTTCTAGCTTATACCACGAAGATTCCGATCAAGGGATCCAAGAGATAAACATTCAAGCCTTGTTTGCTTGTAGAACAGAAGTGGTTGTCAGGCACTCATTCATAAGTGAGAATGATGATGAGTGTCACATAATCATCACATTCATCATGTTCTTGGGTGCAAATGAATATCTTAGAACAAGAATAGGCTGAATTGAATAGAAGAACAATAGTAATTGCATTAATACTCGAGGTACAGCAGAGCTCCACACCTTAATCTATGGTGTGTAGAAACTCCACCGTTGAAAATACATAAGAACAAGGTCTAGGCATGGCCGTGAGGCCAGCCCCCAAACATGATCAAAAGATCTAAAATGATCCCAAGATTCAAATACAATAGCAAAAGGTCCTATTTGTAGAGAACTAGTAGCCTAGGGTTTACAGAGATGAGTAAATGACATAAAAATCCACTTCCGGGCCCACCTGGTGTGTGCTTGGGCTGAGCATTGAAGCATTTTCGTGTAGAGACTTCTCTTGGAGTTAAACGCCAGCTTTTGTGCCAGTTTGGGCGTTTAACTCCCATTCTTGTGCCAGTTCCGGCGTTTAACGCCGGGCAGTTTTGAGGTGATTTGGAACGCCAGTTTGGGCCATCAAATCTCGAGCAAAGTATGAACTATTATATATTGCTGGAAAGCCCAGGATGTCTACTTTCCAACGCCGTTGAGAGCGCGCCAATTGGGCTTCTGTAGCTTCAGAAAATCTACTTCGAGTGCAGGGAGGTCAGAATCCAACAGCATCTGCAGTCCTTTTTAGTCTCTGAATCAGATTTTTGCTCAAGTCCCTCAATTTCAGCCAGAAAATACCTGAAATCACAGAAAAACACACAAACTCATAGTAAAGTCCAGAAAAGTGAATTTTAACTAAAAACTAATAAATATATATTAAAAACTAACTAAAACATACTAAAAACATACTAAAAACAATGCCAAAAAGCGTACAAATTATCTGCTCATCAGTATGATGGCTGCTCCTCCTCCTTGAAGTTTCATCCATGGTGGAAACTCAAGCTAATGATGTTTTCTTCATGTTTTCTCTTAGGATCTCTTGTTCAATCACCATAGGCTCTAAGAAAACGTGATTTCTGGCTGCCTTGAGGTGAGAAATACCTTCTTTTCATCATCATGAAGCTTCAGCCTTCATGGTTCATATGGTTCTAAAGTTGTTTTTGATGTTAAAATAGGCGTAAAAGTGCTTTTGGAAGCTTGTTTTTGGCTCAACTTTTGGCAGCAGCAAAGGAGGTAAGGTTTGGTAAATTAATCAATGATTGGTTGTGTTCTTTAGGTGTTAAATCAGATCTTGTTGCTTGAGACTTGATTTTGAGTGTTTGTGGATGGTTTGATTCATGAGATCTTGTTGTTTAATGCTTGAAAATCAAGTTTTTGATGGTTTTGAAGTTGTTGTTGTTGGTGCTGGAAAACCTGGCTTTCCAGCCATAAAATTCATGATATTTGATGTGTTTTTGATGTGTATTTGACGGCTGAAACGTTGCTCTTTGGTTTGGTAAAAATCAGGTAAAAATCGGTTACCGAAAAGATTGTAAAACTAGCTGAAAATCAAGTGGAAACCTGATGAACTTTTGGAAAAATGTTTTTGGTCTTTGAAGGGCAACAAAAACGTTGGTTTGATGGTTTTTGGGGTCAAATTATAATTATTAAAAAGTTTGGGGTTGCAAGTTAATTAATAGAAAGTTGAGGGGCCAAAGTGCAAATTTTAAAAGTTAAAGGGTCAAAATGCAATTTTCAAAAAGTTCAGAGGTCAAAATATAATTTTTTAAAGTTGAATAAAATATTGTTATTTTAATTTAAAATATGAAAAATATTATTTTATTAATAATATTACTTTATTGATAATAATAAAATATTGATAAAAAGACAGTTTTTCCTAAAAGCCTCAAGAAAGCAATTTTGAGTCCAGAATTCCTTAATTCTCTTTATTAAACACCTAAGTAAAGGTATTGAGGTATGTAAGGTAATGAAAAAGGACTCAGAAACTTTCATACATGTTAGAAAGAGAAGGAGTTAAAAGTTATATAGCAGTATGTTTGACCTTACAGAGTAAGCAGAGAATTGTGAAATGAGATCACTGTGATGTTGTGATGCTCAATTTATAATTGTGAAAAGATGATAAATATGATTGATGAGTGATGGAAAGTATGGTTATATGTGACTTATGAGCCTTCGGGTGATGCTTGTGAATATTGTGTGGGGACGCCCATATTGTGATGTTGCTTTCCAGACAGGCTATGGTATAGAAGTACCAGCCTTGCAAGCTGAATGCTTGGTAGAAGCCTGACTCACATACCTGCGGTATATTGAGATCTGAGAAAATACCAGCCCTGCAAGTCGAGAGTACTTGGTAGAGGGTATGCGGTACTTAATCTGGGATTAAGTTCTAGGAAGGCCTTATCTGACCTGGAGGGTTGGATTGCGTCGAGTGCGGGTCGAAACCGACAAATGAGCTCATTACCTGCAGTAGGACCAGACATGTATCATACTTGTTTGTGCATATTTTAATTGGTTTGCCTATGTGAATAATTCTGTTTAATTGCTAATTGCTATACTTGACGTAACTGCTTTTGATTGTATTTGAACCTCATTACTTGTGTTTGTAACTGATTGTTTGGACTGTGGTGATTGGATGTTGATTGAGTTGTTTGGGCCTAAGGCCGGGGCTGGTTTGTTTGAGGTCTAGCTCTGTATAAAGTATCTGACTGGTTCAGCATAGACTTAATGAACCTATGCTTGGAACAGGATGATCATTTATACCACGTAGGTAACTACTTTTATGTTTATGGTCTAGTAAAGTATGAAAAATCAACCTCTTACAACATAAACTTAATTGAACCTATGCTTGGGACAATCTGGTCATTCAGACCATTAGCAGACTTTTAAAATTCTTATATCTAGGAGGGAAGTTTGGATTTCTAGTTAATTAACTGATTTCTTCTAAAATGGTTTTGAATATTTAATTGTTAAACCATTGATTTTCAAAGGATTTAGTAAACGACCATTATAAATTGACTTAACTGTGAACCCCGACCTTACTAAGAACTCCCTAGTTCTTACCCTTTACACCTCTTCAGATGGACACAGGAGTCCTGCCCTACGAGATTAATCATCCGTACATCCACGACGACCCAGTGTGCAACTGCGATTGTTACATTTGTTGTTCGGTACCTTGTGCACGTAATTGTATTGTATGTGAACCTGAGATCGAGGATATCTCTTCTGGCTGTAATGAGCCAGATGAGGCACCAGCGAGCAGGCATCACCACCTGCCTAATGATTTTCTGTAAGGGGCTTTTGGATAAGAGACGAGGAGACATTTGAGGCATCCACTCTAACTCCGGTACCTTAGAGTGTCTCCCTCACTTTTACTAGCATGCTTAGAGAGAATAGGCATGTCATAGAGTTAGGCTAGCCTGGGTGCCAGCTTAGGGACTTTTGGATAGGCCAGGCCCCGGGACGTTTTATGTATATATGTGTATATATTATATGAGTCACTAACTGAAGGATGCTGTATTATAGTTCCTTACTGGTATAACTGAGCCACTTCTATATTATGATGTATATTATGGTGTGATGTTCTATGTATTTCCTTCTACTATTCTCTGAATGTGTGTACTCATGTTTCCTTGTTATACTGTATGTATGCAACTCTAAACTACTATTGTTTTAAAAAAAAAATTTACTCGAAAACTCGCGAGGTGTTAGCAATGAACAGGCTTATATTTATTAAATATTACTTAAGTTGGGGAAACAAGTTAGTAACGTTCAACTTTTAGTATGATCATGACATGCTGGAAGTTGGGCCGTTACATTATGCCTTATGTGCAAAGTTCGAAACTTGGTGGCCTCATTGCTTGGAGTTGTGCTTTACATTTATTTTGGAATGGAGCTCGATAAAGTGAAGATTTTAAGAGTAGCGCTTTCTCCAATTCAAGCGCTGGCCTTGTTGTTGCTCCTTGTAGTGCCAAAAGAGAAAGCGCAGCACCAAATTAGAAAGCGCTATGCTTTGAGCGCTTCCTTGGCCTTGTTTGGTTTGATACTGGTGTGACCCTTCTTTAGCGCTTAATAAAAGAGCGCTGCACTAAATCTTTAAGCGCTATGGCCTTCTATGGCCCTTTCTCCTTTGTTGAACGCCACGCTTTTGTGGCTTGGGTCACGCTTTTCAAAGCGTGGCATAAGGTCCAAAGTGTGCTCTAAGATTCCTTTTTCCCTTTTTTTATCATTTCTTCACCTACAAGTAATCAAAATAACCAATCAAAGCATCAGCAAATTCACAAGGTTTATCAATCATTCAAAAACAAACTAATTCTAGCTTAAACCTCATGATTTTGTGTCAAATAAAGGATGGTTCATTGATTTAACATAACCATGAAAATCCACTCCAAATTACTTACTTACAATACAAGAAAATGTATAAAACCTAATGAAACAAGTGAAAAATGCTTGAAAAGCTAGCATAAGATGACTTATCATCACGTACGCACAGGAGCCCAAGTAGAGCGCGTGGATCATTTCAATCACGTCGAGCGTCCAGCCAAGCATTGCCTAGTGTGCGTGCGCACAGCGTTTTGTGCGTACGCACAGAATGGGATTTTTCGCAAAGTGTGTGGACGGACACGCCTGTGCGTCCACACTGGTGCCTGCGCATGAGTTCATTAAAGAAGCACGTGACTCGCGATTTGAGGGCTTTTGAGGCCCGTTTCTGATGTCTCTTAGCTCATATTAGAGGGGGAATGAAGGACATAACAATGCATATCATTAGTATAGTTTTTAGGAGTAGAATAGAGATTTTTAGTTTTAGTTTTCTCTAAGTTTTTCATCTTCTCTATTAGGGTTTATCTTAGGGTTTTGCTTTCAAAGTGCCATTTCCATTTTTTATCTTGGATTTTGCTAATCTCATTGTAAGTATTCTCTTGTTATTACTCTTTATAGTTACATTGTCATTACTCTTTCTTTTATTTCAAGTTATAATTCAATTTTACTTTTCTTTTGCAAGTTCAATTTCTTGTTGATGAATTTGATGTTTGATGGTTGTTCTATGCTTTCTATTGTCATTCTTGTTGATTGAGATCAAGTGTTGCTTTTAGTTTCAAGCCTTTTCTTATTTTTCTCATGTTTAAGCTTTTTGCCCACCAAGTGTTTGACAAAATGTCAAACATGATTTTAGGCTAAATTTTTGTCTCTTGGCTTGGGTAAAGTGAGCAATTGGGTTCCTAGAGTTGGAGTGTCCAACATTTAGTGTCAATTCTTGGATTGTTAATTGTTCTTGTTCCCACTAATGCTAAGTTATTGCTAAGGCAATTAGCAAGCAATTTAGGATTTGTGGGTTAAGAACACTTATGCTTATTTAACTTACTTTCCGATGTGAGGGTTGATCAAGTGAGACTAATCCAACATAATTGTCATAGTTGTGGTTCCAACAAGGAAAGGACCCTTAGCTCACTCCAAGCCAAGACCCCTTTCTATGCTTTCAATATTTTATACATTGCTATGTTAATCTCTTTTATACTTTACTTGTTCATATTACATAGTCGGTTTTTTAATTTCTTTATTAGTTCAATCATTACAATTTTTCATGTTCTTTTATTGCTTTATATGTTTATTTCTTCATTCACAATTCCTTGATCACTACAACCAGAATTTGCACACTCATTGTCCTTAAGTGATTCCTTGGGAGACGACCCGAGAGTCAATTACTCTCAGTTCTAAATTGGTTTTGAGTTGTGTCATATCTTGTGAAATTCTAATTTGATCGATGGCCGATTGTTGGGTTTGATCTATGCTTGCAACGTTAATCCTCTTTTAGTGTGAAAATCTAAACCCGTGCATTTGGACATCGTCAATTCTATCCTAAGATGTATCTTCGTTCTTCAACCTTATGAATGAGTTGTACCGTCAAAAGTTATCTCTATTCTACATGGGTTCAACGAGCGTCTTTCATCAGATATCAATGAACCACTAGCTTGATTATTTATCTCTTCGATGGCTAATCCACGACTTCGTTGGAGACTTCTCGGGACATCAGTTCAGCCGAGGTATGGGGAGATTGATGCTCGGGAAATTGATGGTCTAGAATTTCACAATAAATTCTCGTTGTAGGTATAGCTTCTAAACCAACAATAATCCTTTCATACAAAAATTTGGTTGTCACAAGTAACAAACCCCTAAAAATATTAACCGAAGTATTCAAACATAGGGTCGTTCTCCCTAGGAATTTTAATCAAGTGTTCTTGTTATTGGTTAGAGGTATGTTTTGGGGTTTTTGGAATAAGAGACAAGAATTGTAAATTGCAAAGGAAATAGACTAATGACTAAGAAAGCTCTTGGGAAGGTATGAGAGCTAGAATTCCTATCCTAGTTATCCTTATCAATTGTGATGAGAATTGTTCATTGCTCCCACTTGGTTAACCTTTAACCATGGAGGAGAGTTAAGTGGATGAATCAATTTGATTCCTCAAGTCCTAGTCAACTCCTAAGGAAAGACTAGCTTTATTGGAATTCAAATCAATTAGTAACTTCTAATTGTCAATCAACAAAGGAGTTTGATAACTCAAGAGTCTCCAATCACTCAATCCAAGCAAAGAAGAGAAAAATCTATACTAGCATCCTTTCAAGCATTTAATCAAACACTTGGAAGGCAACAAGGGAAAGTAAGATAAAAGTGCAAGAAAAGTAAATCTATAATTACTTATAGCAAGGAATTGACAATCAACAATTCAAATCAACAATAAAGGAACATGAATCATAAATTGCATTAAAATAGAAATAGAAGAACATGAGTGCATCAACATAAAAGTAAAGAATCACAAGAATTAAAGTACAAAACTAGAGAGAGGAAGAGTAGAGGAACCAGAAATTGTGAAGGAAAAGTAAAGCAAAGCATGAATTAAACCTAGATCTAGAGAAGAATTAAACCTAATCCTAATTCTAGAGGGAAGCGAGAGCTTCTCTCTCTAGAAACTAAGTCTAAACTAAAACTAAACTTCCTCATTCCCCTTCAATCCCTGAGTTAAATAGGATCAGAAATGAGTTAGATTGGGCCCAAAAAGCTTTAGAAATCACTAGCCACAAGTTGCCTTTAAGTGAGTCACGTGCAGCATCGACGTGTATGCGTACTGTGTGCGTACACATCCTTAAATGCATTGCAACTATGATGAATCTTATATCATTTTGAAGCTCCGGATGTTAGCTTTCCAACACATCTGGAACCGCCTCATTTGGACCTTTGTAGCTCAAGTTATGTTCGATTAAGTGCAAAGAGGTCGGGCTTGACCGCTTTGCGATTCCTTCATTTCTTCATGAGTTCTCCATTTCTACATGGTTTTTCTTCATTCCCTCCATTCCAATCTTTGCCTCCTAAACCTGAAATCACTTAACAAACATATAAAGGCATCTAATGGAATCAAGGTGAAATAAATTTAGCTATTTTAAGACCCAAAAAACATGTTTTCACTCTTAAGCACACTTAAAGGATAATTTACAAAACCATGCTATTTCATTGGATACATGGGAGAAAAGTTGACAAAACCCTCTAAATTCAACACAAATTAAATCCTAAAAATGAGGTTTATCAGAGATTAGGGTCTTTGTGGTAAAGGCTAGAACCAAGGCGCAGCATTCTCTGATCCGAAAGATTCGACCTCGTCTGTGGCGTCTTGAGTAGGATCACCAAGGGGATGAACTACAGGAGCTTTACTCTCATTCAGACTGGATGCGCACTAAACCTGGTGTTCAACCTAGAAAAAGATTGGTGGTCGCTTAAACCAGCGGTGATCACATACAACCTGATATAGAAGAAATCATTCAAACTTGGAGTAGACAGTGGGAAAGGATTGATCCAGAAGAACAAAGCATCTTTGAAGCCTTAACCATCTTCTTTTCATTGAATTCATAACCATTGAGTAACGTCTTTTTATTTTACTTTTATGCGCTTAAATAACTAAACAACTTTTCTATTCGCCTGACTAAAATTTACAAGATAACCGCTATTTGATCCAAGCCGACAATCCTCGTGGGATCGACCATGACTCACCTCAGGTATTACTTGGATGACCCAGCGCACTTGTTGGTTCAGTTGTGTGAAGTGAAATTTCAAGCACCAACTTACAGAAACAATTTCCTATTATTACTTCTTGAGCAGATGATACAATCATATAGAGGGTTACAAAGAATCTTCTAAAATGTTGCAGATATTTTAGAGTTATGAGAGTAAATGGATACTAAAAGATTTTCAGTTTTTGATGCCACTCCTTGAATGAGAAATCCTCAATTTATAGGTATCAAATGATCTCTATTATTTGCCAACTTTTACTGTGTGCTAACATTACTAGTTATTTTTACTCTTTGTCAACACTACTATTTGCTTTTACTATTTGTCGACACTACTGTTTTAGCCGACACTTTTTTTTATCTTATCGTTAATTTTTACATTTATATGGGTCTTGAGACTCTTGAAAATATTGGCTCCAACTAGATTGTACTTCTTTTTCTCCTAGAGGTACGGCCTGGATGGCTTGTAATGAGTTTTGAATGTCTTCTTTTGACGTTGCTGCTGCTAATGCAGCCAAGATTTGTTGCTTTTGGGCCAGGAATTGTGATTCTCTTTTATATGATATTTTATCAATAATATTGTTGCTTGCAGCTGGTAATGCAGGATGCTTTTGTGATAATGTTAACCATTGATCTATGGCTGCTTTTCTTAATAGGTTTAAATCATATTTTTTCCACCATTTTATTTTTAATATTCTTACTAAATATTCTATGCTTGGATATTCTTCAAATGCCACCAAATCATACTCCCAAGTTAAAATCTAGCTTATTCCCATGGTTGCTATGAATGAGATGAACTTGTATTCTGGTAGGAATGATGATTTATTTTTAAAGTATTCATAAGCTAGGCTGGCTTCTTTTGGAAAGAAAGCTTGTAATGGTCCAAAAGTTTGAAATCATTATTGGAACCACTTGAAAAATTGTAATGATATTCCTTTTCTGAACCATATAAATCAAGAATAAGGACTTGGTGCCAGATATGATATATGCTTTCATGCTTCTTGATAGTTATAATAAGTATAATTCTGAGGCTCAAATTTTAATGAGAAGCTCTTAGATTGATATGGTGATAACTCTCAATCTTCTAAAGATAATACTTTGATAATTTTTATTTTTGATTAAATTGGTTGTTTGGTGTTAGAATCCTTATAATGAGTTAGTTGAATGGATCCTGTATTTACTAATATAAACTTATAAAATTTTTGGATTTTTTGTGGATTTGTAGGAATATAATGGAAGGTATTTGAAAAAAAAGTTTTATATAGATTTTTTCTATCTTTCTTGAACCATTGTTTTTCTGTGGCTAATATTTTGATGAGATTTGATTTTTCATGATATGGGAATTGTTCTTTTAAAGGTTATATATTATAGAGATCTCATGGCTGAAGTAATGTAAATTTATTACTTATTGTAATTTCAGGGATTTTAGAAAGTAATGATGATGATGATGCTTTTACAACCTGTGACATTGTTATAGGTCTTAATGATAATGATTTTGCTCGTGAAGGAGTAATTTGTAATTATTTTTCTTGTGATTGGTCAAAAGGTTCACCATAATCTTCTCTAGAAGCTAGTTTTTAATTCATTTTTTCCTGCAAAAATTCTCGAGTAAGAAAGTCAGGGAGTGAATTTAAATCACCTTTTATATGTTCAATTGTGAAATCGAAACATGATAATATGGCCTGTCATCTTGCAAATATTTGTTTTGAAACTAAATTTTTAATGTCATTTTTTATACACTAGGAGTTGGCTTACATTATGTTCTTATTATAAATGTTTTATCAAATAAATCTTCTGGAAATTTTGTAACACATAATACAATAGCTAATATTTCCTTTTTAATGGTTGTGTAATTCTTTTGAGCTTTATTCCATATCCCTAAATGGTATTTAACTATTTGTTCTTTTAAACTATTAGGGGGTATTTGTTTGAGGATATTTCCATATCCTAAGCCTGATGCATCTATTTCTACAATTAATGTTGCTACCAGGTCTATTATACTTATACAAGGTCTTTTACCAAAGTCTTTATTTTAATTATCATAGAATTCATTTCATCTGTCCACGGAGGTGGATTTCTCCTTAATCTTTTGTAAAGAGGTTCACATTAGTTCTTATTCTTGGTCAAAATTTTGCTACATAATTTAGACATCCTAAAAATTTGTGTAACTGTTTTTTATCAGTTATTTGATCAGAAAATTTATCTGTGAATTTAATGGCTCTTTTTATAGGAGTTATAGCTCCTTGATAAATTTCATATCCTAAAAACTTTACTTTAGTTAAAAAGATTTTTATTTTCTTTTCTAATAATACTAATCCTTGTTCTTTTATAATGTTTATAAATTTTTTCAAATGTTGTATGTGTTGGTTTATCCCTTTTAAATATACCAATACATCGTCTAAATAAACAATCGTAAAATTTATATGAGGATAGAATATATTATTCATTATTTCTTGATATTTGCTAGGAGCATTTTTTAATCCCTGGGGCATTACGTTCCACTCGTAATGGCCAAAGGGTACTATAAAATCAATTTTATAGCTATCTTCTTCTTTTATTCCTATTTGATAATATCCAGATTGTAGATCAAATTTAGAAAAAATATTAGCTTTATTTAATCATTTTATTAAATCACTTTTATTTGGTAAAGGATATCTAATCCACTTTATACCTTATTTAAGGGTTTGTAATTGATAACTAATCTTAGAGTTCCTCTTTCTATTTCAGATGCTTTCATTACATAAACTCCGTATAACTCCATGGAGATTTAGAGGGCCTAATTAGTCCTTTATCCAAATATTCATTTTTTTTACAATATTCTAGATATTCCCTATTCATATGTATAAGTTTTGCCTTTGTTGCTATATCTTTTTCATTAAATTCATCTTCATCATATGGTAGAAATACTTTATGTAATTTTCTATGATGGAAGGCTTTAGGGTTTAAACTACATCAATTTTTTTAATTTTTCTTTATTTTCTTTTATTTTATTTGTAATTATTCTTCTATTCTTTTATATATAATTTTTTATTTAAATAATTAATCTATTTTTTTTCTTTCCATAATATTAATTTGAGTGGACATTTTTTTGTAATAAATTGAGTTCTTGTTGTTTAGGTTGGTTAATAAATTCAAAATGAATAGGATGATTTGGAAAAAGAAGGCAGGTTATTTTTACAATATCAACTAGAAAAGGATATAATGATAATGTAAATGGATTTCCTAATATGTTTTGCTGAGATATTTTTTTTTTGCTAAAAAGAATGTGGAAGTAAAACATACTTTATCTATACAAATTTTTGCTTAGATAATTTATAATTTATAGTCATTTGATCATTTTTTACTTTGTAAATTTTTTCTCTTGTTTTTTCATAATATTTTGTAGGTATTAGTTCTTGTTTGATACAATTAATATCGGCTCCTGAATCTATCATTGCTATAAAATTAAATTTTTCTTTTCCTACTGCTATAGTTATATTAGTATGCCATTTTTGGTTTACTAATAGAGATAACATATTTATATAATTTTCTGGATTCATATTTTATATAGTTTTTCTAGATTTACTTTTTTACTAGTACTTTCTTCTAACGCTTTTTCATGGATTTTTATAAAATTTTCTTCTTCTATTTTTAATAATATATAATCCATACTAATATTTTGTTGTTTTAATTCTAGAACTTTTCTTTTTAAAGTTTTTATTTTTTCTTGTAGTGAATCAAGGGAGATTTTTTGTGGTCTTTTAAAACAATTATAAATTTCCTTCATTTCTATTGGTCTTATTTTATCTTTACATTCTTCTTCTTTTTTAATCAGTTCTGTTAGCTGATTTATAAATTCATCTCTTAGACATGTATTCTCTAATTTGTCAATTATAGTTATTAAGGTAGAAGTTTGTTCTTTTGTTAATAAATTTATAGTTTTTACACAACTTTACAATTACATTGTAAGAACCGGAATTTAAATTAACGGCTTAATTAAAATAATTTAATTGTCCAAAATAGCTTCCGAAAATTTAGAATGTTAATTAAAAAATTTAAATATGATATTTGGACACAGTGGATTTTTCTAAGTTGGAAAATGTAATTTTCTTCGAAAAATTACGTAAAAATGCGTACCGGTAAATTAACCCGCAGTATTGGCTTAAATCTGTTCGGTACTGTGTAAGAGCAGTAAAAGCTGTAGAAAAAATTAGGTAAATAATTAAAGTTAAAAATCGGGCACTAATTTAAAAGGTTTGGCCAAAGTTGGGCCAAATGGACCAAAAACACAAATGGATTGGACTGGGACCTAGTTGGGCCCAACATATATAAAGCCATTTCAGTGGCCATTTCAGCCACTTTCAAACACAACTAGCAGCAGCAACGTTGAGTGAGAGAGAAGAGAGCAAGGGTTTCAAAATACTATTCACTTTCTTCTTTATTCAACCATAACTTGAGCTACAATGCTCCGAATCACGTGTTGTTTACGGCTATGAGATGCTCCCACTGAGCTTGTTATTTCTAGCTAGATATTGTGGTAAGCTTCTTGAAAATCCCTGCCCAGTTTTTAGTCCTTAAGAATTTCAAAAATTTGGCTCTAGTTGTTAAGTGATTTTTGTGATTTTGGGTGTTTAGGTATACTCTAACACTTGATTCCTATTGGGTTTTGACCCAATCAACATTCGGTAAGGTGAGCATACTTGATTTTCTTGTGGTTTTGTGTATATATGAAACCCTAGGTTTGATTTATGGAATTTTTGTAATTTCTAGCTTGAATTAGTGTTGTGTGGAGTATATTGGTGACTTGAATTTCTTGAAAGTGGACTTGGTGGCTGGACTTGTTGATCTTGGTTGAAGATTTTGGTATTGTGCATATTGAGAATCTGGACACTTAGGCTAGTGGACCATAGGATAGGATTGAAAAATTGATTGTTGACAATTGTGATGTATGATGATTTTGATGATTGTGATGATTATGGTGAATGATGATGTTGATGTATGACATAGGGTTGGATAAATGATGATTTTGAGGATTGTTAATGAATGGTGAGGTTTGTTGATGTTGATAGAGGCTAGTGGAATGATATTTTGTGATGTAAATTGTTAAGAATTGAGTTTACAGGTAGAAGTTGGTGTATGAAACGGATTATTTTACGTGTTTCTAAGTTATGAAATGATGAAAAGGTATATGAATACGATTTAGGTACATTAGTACTATTTTGAATGTGGAATAAGTGATTTTGGATTGAGAGTTTGGTAAAATTGAGGTTTAGAGATTTTGGTGAAAATGGATTTTTGACGAACTTTGACAGATTATATCTTGAGCTTTAGTTTTTAAAATTGAATGAATTTTATATCAAATTAAAAATAATTTAAAGAGATTTAAAATAATATAGATTTTATAGAAATGGAAATTTTGTAGAAAAAGATATGATTGTTGGAAGTTGGTGTCAAAAATCTAAATTCTGTGATGTTGCAGAATTTGTGATTTCTAGTTTGTGTTCGCACGCACACTGCTGTGCGCGTGCTCTGAATAGTGGCTATATTTTGACTTGTGCGTACGCATAGCCTTGTGCGCACACACACCCTGTAAAACTTTGAAAACGTGCGTACGCACATAATGGTGCGCACACACGCATAGAGAAATGCCTACTGTTGGTAGCGCTAGCACACTCTGGTGTACACACACACCTTCCGAATATTGCAAGTTGTGCACACGTACAAGCTGTGAAGTGCCATCTGTTGAGGGTGTTTGAACATATCTATGCGTGCACTCAAAATGAAAAATGTTACCTTCTGTTCGTACGCACAATGCCCTGTTTTTTTTTTTAGAAAACCTTGTTTTTAACTGTTTTACCTACTTGGCAAGCTTGTGAACTTCCACAAAACTTATCTAGGGTGTCTTAACATGTTTTTAGGCATGGAAACATAGAGAATACCATAAGTAGGTTAACTAGATAATTTCAGGCAAAACGTTTAGAAGACAGAGCCTTAGGAATCTGGAGTACTGAAGGTGGATTAGTTGAGTGAAATAGTAGAGTACTGTAAAGACGATTTGTATGATTAAATTGTGGAGTTGTCGATTTCATGATGCTTAAGACGAGTTTAGGACTCGGAGTGGAATGATGGCCTTACTGAATACTGAAAATGATTTCTAAAAACCATTGATATAATTTTTTGTACTAAGATTGTTGAGACGCCATGCACCTAGTAGGAACAGTAGGTTAATACTGCTTGTCGAGGTCGCGGCGGCGGTGTAAGGGCGGTTGTTAGTCCCGCTTACGTTGAGATGTGAGGTCCGTGGCAAGAGTATCCCGCTCGCATCCTTTCGGAATCACAAGAATGTGCAGGCACTATATCCTGGACCGTGTTTCGGGCATCATATCTCGGGGATTCCCCCTTTGAGACCGAAAGGTGACATCTCCATGGAGATGTGTCGGGTTGGCAGTTGAACCGACAATGTGATATCACAGCCAAATAGGACAGGCATTCATCATGTGCATTTCCTATCTATTTGCTTGCTTTTGCCGACTTGAATTGCTTGCCTAATTATAAAACATGATTATTTACTTCTTGAAATTCTTGATATAAATGCTATACTTGTGCTTTACTTGCATTGTTATTACTTGTGTTTTCTACTGGGATTGAAGAGGTTCTGAAGGCGGTGGCGATGGGATCACATGGAGGTTAGGTTGGTGAAGGCTGTGGGACAGCGGTGTGAATGTTAGTTAGAAATTTCTTAAGATATATCACCCTTATTTTTAACTATTGTTTTTAAAGTATGATTTTAAGTTATAGTATGCTTTAAGTTGAATCTCATGATGGATATGAAGCTCTAGGATGGCCTCTGGCATCCCGGGGTCTTATATCTTACATTACTGGGCACTGTTACAATACTGTGAACCTCCGGTTCTCATTTCATACTTTATTGTTGTTTTTCAAAGCAGATGACCTTTATCATATTTTGGAGTCTTTTGGTTATTATGAATTAGTTGTATAACTTTTGTATTTATATTTGCCTTAGAGGCTTACTTTGAGAGAGATATTCTATATTTGTTTTAACTTTCAAAACTATGTATATTTGTATAACATGAGTCGACCTAAACTCTACGGGCTGAGGCTAGTTCCTTGTGGCTATTATATTCATATATCTAGTTATATGTTCTTATCTTATATATATATATATATATATATATATATATATATATATATATATATATATATATCTTGTGCCTTAAGTTGGAAGCTTCGTGTGAATGTTTGAACTTTGTAACTCTGTTTTTGAGCTTATTTCTTCATCGGGCTTCTAAAATTATTCTTCATTCTATATATATGATGAGTTGATATTTGCACCGGTTCGGAAATTAGATAAAATAATTCCGTTGTGAGTATAGCCTAAACTGGCAATTCAATCCCAAATCATCAAAGTTTAATTCAAATACAAAACATATAAACCGAGAGTCTTTCAACCTCGGGTCGTTCTTCCCTAGGATGCAATTGAAGTGTTACGCCTTCGGTTGTTAGGACAAAAAGGGATTTCCAAATCAAAGAACGAAAGATTAAAAGAACTAAGAAATCAAAGAACAAAGCAATAATCAAAATTGGAATTAATGTAAGTAAAAGGAAACAAGATCAAAACTAGTGAAAATGCTATAAATTCATAAAGGGCCTTGACTTGGAAATTGAGAATCCAAGGAATCCTATCATGGTCATAACCACAACTATGATAATTATGATGAGTCAATCTCACTTAGTTAACCCCTAACACCGAGGAGTAAGTCAAGAAAGCATAATTGACCTTAATCCTTAGGTCCTAGCTAACTTACCAAACTAGTTGATAAAAAGCTAGCTTTAATGGAAACAAGAGTCAACTAACTCCTCAAGAATTATCACTAAATGTCGGACATTATGACTCTAGTATCCTAAGAACTCAAACCCCAAGCCAAGGTGGGAAAATCTAATAAAAAACTAGAGTTGGCATTTTCACAAACACCTTGTGTGCATAAAAGTAAAACATGAAAAATTGCAAAGAAAATGGAAAACTATAACCAACTCTTTACCAAATCAACAAGAGACAAGCAATCAAGCATAAACAAAAGCATAAAACATCAAATTCATTAATCAAAACTCCAATAAACTCAAAATTGCAATTATAAAAAAAAGTAACTTGAACCAAAAGAAATGAAAGTAAAAATGCTATAATTAAAGACAAAATTGAGAGTACTTACAATTAAAGAAGCATAATCCAAGATGAAAACTTGCTATAAAATGCTACAATGAGAACTAATTAAAATCCTAAGAGCGCAATGCTACACTACTTCTACTCATACTCCTACTTAACTATGCTAAAAATATAAAATGAGGCCTCCTACTCTCTTGCCTTTATATGTGTTGGTATCCCCTTCATATAGCACTTCAATTAAGCCTTTAAGCCTTCTAAAATGGGCCAAAAGCCCTCAGAAATCACGTAGCACGTGTTTCATTAATGAAATCACGTGTTGCGTCCTGTGTGTACGCACAGTTGGCTGAATGTTGTTCCGTGCGTACGCACGTGTAATTTTGAATAGGCACACATACTAATTCCTTGTTGTGTGCACACATGCTTGCTTGTGCGCACACACATGGCTGTGTGTGCTTTTCCTTGTTTTCTTCATGTTTTCTCCTTTGAATATGCTTCCTTCCACTTTTGCCTAGCCAATCTTGCCTCTAGGGCCTAAAATCACTCACAAAACATATCACGGCATCGAATGGCATAAAAGTGGAATTAAATTACTCAGTTTAAGCACAAAATTGCATGTTTTCATATTTAAGATCAAAATAGGGAAAAATCACAAAAGTATGCTATTTGGGTGCTTAAGTGTGAGTTTATGTGATGAAATCCATCCAAATCAAGCTAAAATATATCAGAAAATATAGACTCATCAATATACTTATGTATAAGCCTTAGAATTGTCGTAACCTTTGATTAAACTTTGCTTTATGGCATGACGTAAGTTTTAGGGTAATTAGGCTGTTACATTTAGTGGTATCAGAGTGGTTCGTCCTCGTGAGCCTGAAGAATGGACCAATTGTGCTTCATTGCATACTCTCTGTCATTTTTTTCATGTTATTTAGGTTATCTGCTTGATATATGTATAGCATGCTTGTTTTTTAGTGCCTTTTTAGGATAATTGAAGCACTAGGCTCGAGATATTGAGACTGATCACCTTGATATCAATTGCTTGAGGTAAATAGGACCCTAAATGGCAACTCGCGGACGAGGTCAGACACGTACTCGAAGAGAGAGTGAGGGAAACCCATCGACGGACAATCACGCTGAACTTATGGCAGCGATGACTAACTTAGTTAACATGATTCAAGCGAGCACTACTATGATTACTCATGCTATATGGCGGACAAGGCAATCAGCCAGTAACGAAAATGGAGAAGGTGTTGAGGACAGCGTAGGTGGTGTTCTGAGAACTCTAGCTACTTCTGAAAGTTGACCTGCCAATTTTCAATGGATCGACAAAACCTACTGAAACAGACGACTAGTTCCAAGCTGTGGAGCGTGCATTACAAACTCAACATGTTCTGTATGACCAATTTGTGGAATATGTGGCTTATCAACTAGAGGGAGAAGCTCAACAATGTTTGCGAGAGCACCGACTGCTACACCAACAGAATGTGGACATTACATGGGCGTTATTCTGGCAGCTTTCTACAAGAAGAACTTTCATAAGTCAATAAGGGAGGGTAGAGAGTTAGAGCTCTTACAGCTGAAACAAGGGTCTATGACTATAGCTGAATACACCAGCAAGTTCGAGGAACTTTACAGGTTCTCGAGAATAGGTCAGGGTGCCCCTGAGTCTTGTGAAGGCCAAAAATGCATCAAATACCAAGTAGGGATGAGGGAAGATATCATGTGTGTTGTGGCTCCATTAGAGATTAGAGAATTCTCAGAATTGGTGAATAAGGCAAGAGATGTGAAAGATTGCATTAGGAAGACGACTTTAATGAGAGACACTCGTAGGGGTACCAGTAGCATAGGTCATGGAAAGTGTTTTCCACTAAGAGGCCAAATCTTCAAAAGGGATGGACATGCCACTCAATATCCTCATGGTGAAAGAAACTTCCGAAGAAACAACAATGCCCAGTTTCACCAGGAGAAAGGAAATGGTCGATGCTATACTTGTGGATTGTTTGGACACATTGCTAGGGATTGCCATCCTGGGAAAATCCAGGAGGTAAGTTAGAACCAACAGTACGGTCGTGTATTCACTGTGAATGCCCTATGTGGGAGCCTGAGATAAGAGATAGGTGTATAATTGGTTATAAAGCTTTAACTGTATTATGTGATATTAGAGCACCACGTTTAATAATAGCTTATGACAAATATGACGCATTAAGACTAAAGTGTCAAACATACCATCAAATTTAGGATCAAACTCACTTATTACCGATAGATCAAACTCATTTTTGGTTGACGTGAGTGAATAATCAAAATTCTTAAAGACCAACGAGTCAGAGTAATGCTGCAGAAGCGCGGTAATCTTAATGATGGTTTGATAAACCCCAATTTTGTTGTTTATCCTGTGCTTAATTTAGGGGATTTTATCAACTTATCTCACATTTATTCAATGAAATAGCATGGTTTTGTAATTCTCCCTAAATTTGTGCTTAAGTGTGAAAACATGCTTTTTAACTCTTAAAATAGCTAAATTTAATTCACTTTAATTCCATTTGATGCCTTGATATGTTTGTTCAGTGATTTCAGATTCATAAGGAAAGTATTGGATGGAAGAAGTGAAGAGAAAAGCATGCAAAGTGGAGAATTCATGGAAAAACAAGGATTTGGAATGCTTAAAGCGACGCGCACGCGTGATAGATGCGCACGCATGAAGAGGTGCATCGTCCAGGTGACGCCTACGCTTGGCACATGCATACGTGTCACAGCCAGCACGTGATCTCATTAAAGTGAAAATGCTGGGGGTGATTTCTGAGCTTTCCAGTCCCAAATCTAACTCATTTCTGAGGCTATTTCATGCAAAATTCAAGATAGGTCAGAGGGGAGCAAATAGTTTAGGTTAGGAAGCATGTAGGGCAGTTTTCTAGAGAGAGAAGCTCCCTCTTCTCTTTAGAATTATGGTTTTAGGTTAATTGCATCTTAGATCTAGGGTTTAATTCTTGCTTTCATTTACCTTTTCTTTATAATTTCTTATTCTTATATCTTTGTTCTTCTTAGTTTTCTTGTTAATTTCCCTTTTAATGCATCTTTTTATGTTGATGAATTCTTGTTGGATTTGGTTTTCTTTTTAATGCAATTCATGTTTTATCTTCCTTTATTGTTTAATTGAGTTGTTACTATTGTTTTATTGTAATTGGTAGTTGTAGATTTTATTCATTCTTGCAATTTTACCATACTTTCCTTTTATGCCTTCCAAGTGTTTGACAAAATTCTTGGTTGGATGTTAGAGTAGTTTTTGCGCATTCTTGGCTTGGGAAAGAGAAATTGGGCAATCTTGAGTCATTAATATCCAATTTAGATTGGTGATCTAGGGTTGTTAGTTAATATTTTTTTCATTGACTCTAATCTCTTGCTAATTTAATTAGTAGGTTGATTAGGACATTTGGATTGAGATTAACTAGTCCTATTTGACTTTCTCTCATATGAAGATAACATTTTACCTTCTTCTAATGTTGGAGATGACTAAACAGGATAAGCTCTTGATAATTATTTTAATATAATTAATGACTAGGATAAAAAGCCTAGGTTCTCAATCCTTGCCATGAATGCCTCCTTTTATTATTTGTTCGTTGCTTTATTTTCTTGCCATTTATTTTCTGGCACTTTTACCAACCCCCTACGGATACCATAACTAATAATATGCATACCTCACTACAATTCCTTGAGAATACAATCAGGGACTAATACTCTCGGTTATTTTTATTGGGTTGGACTTGTGACAACCAAAATTAAACTTTGATTGAGCATTACTTGTCGGTTTGGAACTATACTTGCAACGAAGTTATTTCTCTTTTACTGAGAAGAAATTCTAAGCCGACGGTTTTGCTCTTTCATGGTATGAGGTTTTATACGAAGGAGAGCACCAATACATCCTTGTGAACCGACTTATTTTCCCTTGTAAATTGCATTGGAGTTCTTTATTCCGGAATCCCTCTTGGAGAATAAATTAAACTTTGCCCAATCCTATTCCTTGTTTGCACATATCCTTATGTGAACCTTGTACTCCTTGATGTAAGCCTGAACGTGTACTGTTAAGTTGAACCGCCTTTATTGAGGGGCTCGTAAATCCTCTTAAAATCAGTATAGACATATTTTGATTCAATATTCCTTATAGTTTCTTCCCAAGATTTTTAATTTGGAAATCCCTTTTTTAGGTGTATTCTAATTCTCTTTCTGTTACATTTTCTTAATTTCTACAACCCTATCTGATCACAACACAATGCATCTTTTCAATTTCTTACGAATACCCTTCAAAATTGTTTTCTCTCTTTTGAGCTTGGTATTCTTTTAGATAACTTGAGCTCATTTCAACATCGCATGCAATCCTTAGATACAACCATCGATATGTTAGTTCCTTAGGACACAATGAACACAGAGGATGAAACTTGTAAGCGTACAACCATACGAGGAGTTGTAAAGCTTTGCTTTTGCAAATGGCATTACCAATGACTAAGCCGACACACAAAGGTGCCTATTGGTGCGAATGTCAGATTATTGGGGGAAATTCTTCAAAACTAGAAAGAAAGATTGACTACAAAGCCAATGTTCATGTCGCTGGAACCCCATGAACCAGTTGGGATCTATGACGACGCTTCGTAAAAAATCATGGAGTGCGTTCTGATGTAACATTAGGATGTAGTGGTTTATGCGCCACAACGGTTGGGGCCGTACGAAATGAATTCTCTGACTCACGATCTAAAGCTTGCTGCATTTGTGCTTATGCTGAAGATGTGGAGCAAGGAGGAACTACCTCTATGGAGATGAATGTAATTACTAAAGGACTACGATTTTGAGTTAAACTATCACTCAGGGATTTTCACTCTTGACTTTGATTTTTATGTGTAGATTATAGGGTGGTTAATATAACATTTAGTACCTGGTGAATTATAGAGTGCAGAGGTAAGTAGAGAAGGAAAAAAATAAGTGAGAATAAATTTAGGCTTGAATTTTGATTTGTTTTGACGTAGAGTGGCATTTGATTTCAATTATGATAAGTGGAAATTCAATGGTTGTTTAGTATATCGAGTTGTAGTATTGCTCTTAAAGATGAATAACCTGAGTAGGTACCCTAGTTGTTGTTGAGGTCCTAGGTAATACAATTATTGAGATTGAGGATTGAATGAGATCTTGATTTAGGCCTAGAGATGCTATAAGGCCCCAAGTTATGACTTAATCTTAGGAAGAGCGTAAATCCTATTTAGGTCAAGCTGAAGAAGTTCAGAAGTAGCCTAGGTTTTGTAATCCGATAATGATGTATGACTTAATTGAGCAATTGAACTAGTTAATTAAGTAGTGGCTAAAAATCAGAGTAGCACAGCAGAAGCTTGTGGAATGCAATGACACATGATAGTTATAAATAGGGGTAGTAGAATGGTGACTAGATGCATCTTAGGTTTGAATACTTGAAGATTTTAGTGAGTTACAATAAGTAAGAATTTCTAAGAAACTATGTTTAACTTTAGGATTGTTAAGGATTATGGTGAAAATGGATTTTTAACGAACTTTGGCAGATCATATCTTGAGTTTTAGTTTTTGAAATTGAATGAATTTTATATCAAATTAAAGATAATTTAAAGAGATTTAAAATGGTATAGATTATATAGAAATTAAAATTTTGTAGAAAGAGATATTATCGTTGGAAGTTGGTGTCAAAAATCTGAATTCTGTGATGCTGCAGAATTTGTGAATTCTGGTTTGTGTGCGGACGCACACTGTTGTGCACATGCTCTGAACCGTGGCTATATTTTGACCTGTGCATATGCACAGCCTTGTGCACATGCATACACTGTAAAACTTTGAAAACATGCGTACGCACATAATGGTGCGTATGCTCACACAGGGATATGCTTACTGTTAGGAGCGCTAGCACACTCTGGTCCGCACACACACCTTCCGAATTTTGCAAGTTGTGCGTATGGACAACATCGTGCACACGCAAAACATTGTGTGCATGCACAAGCTGGGAAGTGCGCTCTGTTGAAGGCGTTCGCACATATCTATGCGTGCACTCAAAATAAAAAATGTTACCTTCAGTGCGTATGCACACTTCTATGCGTACGTACACTCTGTGAAAATTCTTCTGGGAGTGTGTACGCACAATCCTATGCGTACGCACACTGCCCTGCTTTTTTAGAAAGACTTGTTTTTAACTGTTTTACCTTCCCAGCAAGCTTGTGAACTTTCGTAAAGCTTATCTAGGGTGTCTTTACTTGTATTTATGCTTGGAAACATAGAGAATACCATAAGTAAGTTAACTAGATAATTTCAAGTAAAACGTTTAGAAGACGGAGCCTTAGGATTCTGGAGTACTAAGGGTGCATTAGTTGAGTGAAGTGGTAAAGTATTGTAAAGACGATTGGTATGATGAAACTGTGGAGTTGTGGATTTGATGATGCTTGAGACGAGTTTAGGACTCGGAGTGGAATGATGGCGTTATTGAATACCAAAAATGATTTCTGAAAACCATTGATATACTATTTTATACTGAGATTGTTAAGACGCTATGCACCTAGAAGGGACGGTAGATTAATCCCGCCTACGTTGAGATGTGAGGTTCGTGGCAAGAGTATCCTACTCGCATCCTTTTAGAATCACAAGAGTGTGCATGCACTATATCCTGGACTGTGTTCTGGGCACGATATCTCGGGGGTTCCCATTCTGACACCGAAAGGCGACATCTCCATGGAGATGTGTCGAGTTGGCAATTGAACCGAGAATGTGATATCACAGCCAAATAGGACAGGCATTCATCATTTGCATTTTCTATCTGTTTGCTTGCTTTGCCGACTTGAATTGCTTCCCTAATTGTATAACATGATTATTTGCTTCTTGAAATTCTTGATATACATGCTATACTTGTGCTTTACTTGCATTGTTATTACTTGTGCTTTCTACTGGGATTGAGGAGGTTCGAAAGGCGGTGGCGTTGAGATCGCATGGAGGTTAGGCTGGTGAAGGCTGTGCGACAGCGGTATGAATGTTAGTTTAGAAATTCCTTAAACTAGATCACCCTTATTTTTCATTATGGTTTTTAAGGTATGATTTTAAGTTTTAGTATGCTTTAAGTTGAATCTCATGATAAATATGAAGCTCTGGGATTGTCTCTGGCATCCCGGGGTCTTATATCTTATATTACTGGGCACTGTTACCATACTGAGAACCTTTGGTACTTTGTTTTTGTTTTTCAATTGCAGGTCGCAACCCACCACGGTGAGTTGCTTGACGGTGACAAAGCGAAGGATCTTTAACATGTTTTGGAGTCTTTTGGTTATTTTGAGTTAGTTCTCTCACTTTTGTATTTATATTTGCCTTAGTGGCTTATTTTGAGAGAGATATTTTGTATATACTGTTTTAATTTTCAAAACTCTGTATGTTTGTATAACACTAGTCGGATTAAACTCTGCGGGTTTAAGCTAGTTCCTTATGACTATTGTATTGATATATCTAGTTATATTTTCTTATCTTATATATATATATATATATATATATATATATATATATCATGTGCCTTAAGTTGGTAGCTTCGTGTGAACGTTTGCGCTTTGTAACTCTGTTTCTGAGCTTATTTCTTCATCGGGCTTCTAAAATTATTATTCCTTCTATATATACTTATGTATAAGCCTTAGAATTGTGGTAACCTTTGATTAACCTTTTTTTTACGGCATGAGGTAAGGCTTAGGGTAATTAAGGTGTTAAATACATAATCCTATTCCTAAACAATTATTTTGCTGACCTTTTTCCCTATTCTCATCTATGGTTTCATGCTATGATGAGTTGAAATCTTTGTTGTATAAGATTATCAGATTTAGAAAAACTTTTATAAAGTGACTCTTCTTCTGATTCTAAATTAATTATTTTGGCTGTCAAGGCTTGTTTAACCTCTTTATTTTCTATTTTATTTATTTCTGTTATGTTGTACATTTGTTAGCATAATGACCTTATTTCTTACATTTCCAACATGTTATTTGATTTTTCTTACTATAGGATTTTGGTTTACCTTTAGGATTTTTGTGAAATTTTCTATAATATTTTTCTCATAATAAAGAGTTTTATTTATATTTATATTTTATTTTTTTATAGAATTTTCTCTTTTTAATTTTATTTTGGCTACTAGGTGCCTTTTCTAAAATTATTTCATATTAATGACAAAACGTTCCTAATTCTCTTTTTCTGATAATAACTTCTTGTCTTTTTTTTGTTGTATTTTAGTATCTATATACACTTCTATGCCTGTTTGTACTATTATACTATGTAATTGTCCGGAAGTTAGTAAATTATAAGGAATTTGTGTTCCAAATTGTGCTTGTAGTTTATGTAAAATTTTTTCAAAATATAATTTTGGCAAATCTGCTAGAAACCTTTCTTTCTAGAAAGGTGTAAAAGCATCATCTCTAATCATAACTTTTGACATAAAAATATCTTTATACCATCTGTAAATCAGACATACTTGGACATTTTAAATTCATTAATTGAGTACCTATTCTATTTTTAAAAGTACTTGGATCTCCAACGAAATTTTTAATAATGGCATATATTAATGTGGACGTAGCGTCTTGAGACCGATCTTCTTGCTTAATACTATTAAGAATTAGTTCTTTTTCTTGAATACTGAAAAGGTTATCCCACCATCCTTTTAATTGTCCTGTAAACCCGTGTGTTAACATAATTAGAGCGCCTTTATCTGAAATTTTTCTCATTTTATAAGCAGTTACTGCCATTGTCATACTACACATTTGATCTAGGATTGCTTGTTCACTTAATCCGTTTATATTCCATTCTACTAAATTTGACCCAAAAAATCTATTTCGTACTAATTGTGATTTTTCTTCTAATCTTACATCTACTGGTGATGATCTAGGGTAATAATCTAGTTTTGGAATAGTTTATTTTATTAGTAATTTTATTTATTTCTAGTTCTTCCTCTATTTTAGTGTATTAATTGTCATTTTTCCAAGACTAATATTTTTGAGTTTTTTTTTAATTCATCTACTTTTGTTTCTACTTTTGATTTTGAACTATTATTATCTATACTCTGTAGTTTATATATACACTACTAAAAAAATTAGTTTTAGCGACAAATTTTTAGTGGCCATAATAAAATGGCTACTATTAATTTTATTTAAGTTATGGTTTAATGGCAATTATACATTTGCCATTATTATTGTATCTTATAATGGTAATTATTACCATTCCCACTAAATTATTACCTTCTTTTTATTTTGGTTCTAATTTTTCTCCATCAACAACGGGAATTCCATTATTGTTGCTAAATTTTTTATTTTATTTTTATTTTTATCATCTTCTTTCATCAATTGCTAAACATAGTAAAAAACTCTCCCACGTTAAATCAGAAACTCACAATGGCACAACCTTAAGCATTTCCTCCATTGCCAACCACCGCTGCAAACCTTGCCATCGCCGAAAACTGTCAATCATTTAAATTGCATCGTTGTTCCTATTTTCATCCTCCACCTCAGATCCGCGTTGTTGTCTTGGTTTCGTCGTTTGTCTTAGATCTATGTTGCTACGTTAGAACCGGCATCACTTTCATCTTCAAAAGCATCGTCAATGGAGGCCAGGAAGTTCGACGTGGAGGTTGAGGAGCTTCTTGACCAACTGCTCGCTGCAAAATTCCAAGCATGAGCTCTTGTTCTCCAACCTCCTCCTTTTCTGCATCTCCTCCAATTCCAACACTGCATGTTTGCGAAAAGGTTTGGCAGTTCTCTTCTCCGCTCTCTCTCTATCCGCTCTCTCTCTCTTCTCCGCCATCTCTCTCTCTCTCTCTCTCACTCTCTCTCTCTCTCTCTCTCTCTCGATTTTATTATTATATTTCACTTTTTGCAACCCTAATTTTGATGTTACGCCAATACTATTGTGAGTGCAGGATTTTGATGACATGGATAAGCGCTTGAATGATATAAAAGATGAAACTCTGCTCTTAAAGAGATGCAGGCTAAAGTCAAGAAGGAGATGGGATCTGTTCAGGGTAGCTATATTAATTTTTATTTTGTAAATGATTTTTTGTTCTGCATTGATCATAAAACATGTCCCAACCCCTTTGCCTACAAGATGTTTTATTTCTGGTTGGATGATTACGATTTGGCTTGTTTAATACTGGTTAATGAGTAATGAGTAGCACTCTCTCACTTGGCTGTAAAGGCTATATTCTTGTATACTCATTTGAATATTCATGTTATGAACAAATTCAAACTGAATTTTGTTGTCCTCTATTTTAGAGTTCACAGAGCTTCATGACTTCATGCTTAATATTATTGCATTATACTTTTAGACCATTTTTTATGTGGTTTGTTATGTTTTTCTATTTTTTTTATTCCCTTCTCATTCTTATCTATGTTAATGTGTAAACAATATTACCCAGGGTTTGTTAGACTCCATTGTCTGTTATTAATTCTAATCTCCCAATAAATCTCGGAATTGCATCTGCTAGTCAGGTCAACAGAGAGGAGATAAATTCTCATTCAGTGTTTGTAGGCAATGTGAGCTCTCTCATTCCCTCTTTACTTGAGAAATTTTTATGTTGTTTGGCTATCTTTTCCTCACCACTCATGATATGCACTGAATATATTAATGTCTTAATTTCTTTCGAATATATCAAGTAAAGGAGATTGTGTACAATTGATCCAGTACAATTTAATCATATTTTTAATAAAAAATAGGTCACTAAAGTCACCAGTCATCACTAATAATAATCACTCACTTGTCTTTTTTTTAAATATATTATTATATAAATCTCTTTAGAAAATTTCACTTGGTGTTGCACACACACACACACATAGAGTAGAGTTTAGAGAAAGGAATTGATGCAAGAGAAGAAGTTAAAAATCTATGGCGAGTGAATAATACGAAATCCAATCCATACTATTATGAAAGCAAAAGGTGAAGCTTTAATTTTCTTTTGGGAGATGATGATGATGATAATGGATACATAGTTAGTTTGTCTAAGCTTAGATATCAGCTTTCTACCTTGAAAATTAAAGATCATCAATCATTATTATTTATTTTATGGTATGAAAATAACACACTTCAAACCCTTTATATTATTTCTTCTGCACATACACATATCTATCTATATCTTGATGTATCTGTTTCCATTTTTTTCTATATCTTGATGGATCTGCTACATTATTTAAATTCTGCTTGTTTTGTGAAGATCTGAATCTGATTGTGATTGTGATGAAACTATAAGATGATGATAGTGACCTAGAATATGAGGTTGAAGCATTTCTCCCAGTAAGTTTGGAAGTAGCATCAGAGACTGTGGCATGTGCGAAGGTGCAGGTCACTGGCCCTATACCTTCTCCAATTATACATTATATCTAGATTTCTTGCCTTAGATGGTTACATAGTGCTTGTTTAATTACATGTTCTCGTGATTTAATTTCATTTTATTGAATCTAAACCCTACCTTAATTTTCATATTTACTTTTGAAAGAAGTCTATAATATATTTTACAATATTTTCCAAATCTATTTCATACAAGACAAATATAAGACTAGCAATTGTGCTATTCTTTAACATTTCACTGTCATGTTTCTGTGAATTGTTCATTCCTTAGGTAATGATTGCTTTACTAAGTAAATCAACACCTAGTAGTTCAACAATTGAGGCTCCACTAACTATACATGCTCCAGTTTGCAATTCATCTAAAACTTCTAACTAGGCATCACAATCCTCTATTTTCATGCAAGGAATATAGATTATTTTTCCAATTACTATTAAGAGATAGACACTACGAAAGGAGAATTAGATGATATTGAAAGCAAAGGATTAGATGGTAGCAACGTGGCTTCCAAAGAGAGGATAATAGCATGGTAAGAGGAAGTAGACAATCTGCTACGAGATGCTGTTCAAAGATTTGGTGAAGGGCATTGGGCTACCATTGCGAAAGGAGGCAACTTTCCTATTAAGAGAACTGCTAAACAGATAGATCATGTAACTATTTCAACTTTAGCTTGCAAATTATGTGATCTTTATATCAACTGTTGTTATTTAGTTTCTTAGTATGCAACTGAATGTTTAATTAAGTGTAAAGTAACATGTATGTGTAGAAGAAATATGTTATTAGAGGTGGCAATGGTTGCAAGGTTAAAGATGATAACGGTAGCCTATATATCTTAGTACTACCACTGTTACTACACTTTGATCTATGAAAATGTTATTGTTGCAAAATGCAAATGGGGTTTGATTTGAAATTGAAAAGAAAGTTGGTATCTTTGGTGCAAGATGCTAATGTGGGAAGATGGGTTCTACCAAGGAAGGAGTGCAAGTCTGGTGGAAGACATGGACGAAGGAGGAGAGGATCCAATGAGAAAGGCATTCAGCAAGATGTCCATTCAGTAGTAAACTAGAGGTGGTGTAGTAATACGACCTCTAAAAGTAAAATTATATATATAAGATAGTAGTGAAAAAGATTTTTAACTATGAGCCTTTGAAGAAAAAGGGGTAATTCAAAATCGCTAAATTGAAAAGCGCAACACTCACAAAGCGATAAAGCAAGCGGAGAGATAGAGTGAGCTTTATATTGTGTAGAATTTGTGGTGTTTTATCAATATTTTTAACACTTATTCATATAAATTGCATGGTTTTGTGTTTGCTTCCTTATTTTGCCTCATGGTTGAAAACATGCTTATTTGACCCTACAAAATGCTATATTTTAATCTCTTCTACTACCATTCGATACCGGGATGCGTTTGTTAAGTGATTTCAGGGTTTACAGGGCAAGAATGGTCTAGAAGATGAAAAGGAAGCATGAACAAGTAGAAGGAGCATGAAAAATCTCATCAACGTGCACGTGTGCTTGACGCATACACATGACGCTCATCACGTGACCTCATTAATCAACTCGTGGCTAGCGATTTCTAAGGAGCTTTAGGCCCAAATTCAAGCTGATTCTGCATGGAAAAGACCCAAGGAACTAAGGGGGAAAGCGGGGGATCATTTATTACACACTTACATAGAATTTTGGCTAGTTTTTGGTTCTTGTTCTTCTAGAGAGAGAAACCCTTATTCATCTCTAGATCTAGTTTGATTTGATCTTCCCTTGTTGAATTCTGAATTGGGTTTTGTTGATTTCTAGTTTTGATTACTTAATTTGAATTCTCTAGTATACTTTTGTTTAGATCCTGTGTTGGATTACATTTTCTTGTTACTGCTCATTTTCTTTTCATTTTATGAACCTTATGGATCTTGAATTTCGATTAATGCATTGATGTTTTCTATGATTAATAGTGTTATTTGAGTTGTTTTCTATTGATAATTGTTAGTGGGTACTTGTACTTCCGAATTTATTTGCAATTTGAATATGTCTTTTGTTAGTGCATGCCATGTATTTGATGAAATGTTTCCTTTGATTATGGAGTAGTTTTCTTTACTCTTGGCCTAGGCTAAAGGAATTGGGTAAACTTGAGTCATTGGGTCTAATTGATTTGGTGATTTGAGAACCCTTGGTGGTCAAGTTGATACCCATTGACTCTAATCCACTACTAAGCCAATTGGTAGTTGGATTAGGATTTATGAGTTAAGATTGACCAAGCCATTTGACGTATTTCAAGCTTAGGAGTAAATATTAAATACTTAAGGCTTTTGGAAGTAGACTTAATGAGCTTGGTTCCTTATAACTGTCAAGATATGGTTAATAGACAAGGATGGTTACCCCAATTCCTATGCCTAGCCAAGAGTTCTTTTTTATTATTCATATTTGAAAACCAAAAATCTCAATTGCTTTATTCACTACAAGAAAAAGTAATATTTGTAGCAAAAAAATTGTTAAAAAATATCGAAATTTTGAAACAAAATGATTTTGTAACAAAAAAAGGGGTCGTTGCAGTATGTCCCGTTACAAAAAGTTTTTGTAACAAAAAATGGAACTGTTACAATTCAAAGTAGTATTTTGTAACAATTTTTTCTAATACAAAAAACTAGAAGTCTATTACAAAGCAGTAACAAATTTTGATCTTCAAGGTATTTTTGGTGACAATCTATTTTTCCTATCATAAAATTTTGTTACAAAATGTAACTTGATTTTCTAACGTTTTTTTTCTTTTGTTACAAAAGCAAAATAATTATTTTGTAACAATTTTTTCAATACAAATTGCATGCATAATATAAATATACTGAAATATACTGAAATTAATTACTACAAAACAAAATATTTTATTAAACTCAAAATATTAATACACAAATTTCTCTTGAAAAGTAATAAAACATGTTATAAATCTAAACAATAAAAAATGCTACAAACCTATAACTATGTTACATCGAGTTAGGCTATAAACTAACAAATCCTAAGAAGCATATTTCCAATTAGTAACTCTCCTGCATTGACAATAACAATTAACAAAATAAATAAATGAATAAAAAAGAGAAATCAGGAAGCCATCATTGGCAATAACAATTACAATTAACAAAACTTAAATTAACAAAATTATCAACATATTTTCAATCAGTAAGTCTCCTGCAAATCTCAAATCAATTGGTTAGCATAGCATATACTAAAATATATGACAAATTATATGTCAATGTTATAATAAACCTGTTATTAGTCGCTTCTTTTGATTCATAAACTAATCTATGTTCATATATCTCGCAAAGAAAACACGGCACAAAGATTATGAAATTAAAACTTCATATTAAGAATGATTTCAGCATGATTCATAAACTATACACAGCCCAAAGAGAGACAAACAACTGATTGTACCAACTTAGTGTCTTGCATTTTATGAAAATAACATGATATTTGCAAAGAGATAACATGGATTATGAGGCTATTTCACATAAACTTAAACAGTCTAAGCAAAAACAATACCCATTCCTTAGATAGTTACTAACACAAACCCAGAATTCAGATAATTCAATTAGAAATGTCCAAGTATAAATGTCCAAGTCTTTAAATGTTTTTAATTAATTTACTTGGCTCATCTTCATCATGAAGCAAATTTTCCCACAAGAATAAAAGAGCGGCTCCGTTACTGGAATGTTGTGAAAAACCATGGTTAATATAAATACTGAATTTCCAATTTTATAACAAAATTAAGAAAATGCATGACATGTTATTATGTGACATATGTAATAGGAGATTGAATAGAACCATTTCAATCCAACTAAATCGTTTTGAAAAATGCTAAAATACAAATTTATGGTGTGAGATATATACTTGGACTGTCTTTTATTGTACAATGCAAATTTAGCCTTAATAATTTTTTGAACTTCTAAAACTATACTATTAGAGAAATTGAGAATAAAAGAAAGAGTTTTAAGAACAGAACTGACTTAACTTGTGTATATATGAGAGAAGAATAACAAGCTTGGAATTGGAAAGAAGATAGACTTTGATTTGTATTGCGTGAATAAATTTCAGAGACTACTACTCTAATCAACTATGACTAGACATAACTAACTTTTCAAAACAGAATTGCTTTTCTCACCAAAACAAAAAATCGAAAGCTTAGCATAATTTGTTCAATTCGAAAGCTTAGAATACAAGTTACTGATAAATTAACTCATTGCAATAGGTCTTTTTTTTGTTAACTTGAACACGAACCAAGCAATAATTAAGCCAAAATTAAAAAAATATTGAATTATTAGCAACAAACTTAGAAACACTAAGCAAATTTTGAGAAAATTGAAGTACTAGCGCAATAGATTATTCAAACTCAATAATTCTAGCAGCAATATCTCAATAGGATTAAACAATCTCAGCCCAGTTTCTCATCAAAACAGCCCAGTTCCAGCAACTATTTCAGCAATTTTGTAATAAAGTAGTAAGTTTTCAAACAAGCAAACAATGTTCAAACCATCTCAGCCCAATTTCTCATCAAAACAGCAATTTCTCTATGATCAATATATGGCAGAGTTTACGATGTTGTTTGCATGCTGCTCCTGCTTTCTATGCTTTGTTATTTGAATAATAAATAGAAAACGAAAAGAAATTATTCTTGATATGCGGTTTACATAAGCTTTAAACACAAAGAGAGCTTGCTTTTTACCAATTCGCTTTTAAAAGCTTCGGTTTATAATTAAATTAACTAATTAGAAGAATGACGATTTAAGTATCAAAATAGATTTTTAGAAAATAAAATAAATCTCTGCACTGGTGCTCTCTTAATTAACTGTTAATTAATACATTTATATGTTTATGATGTTCGTTTCTTGATTCTTAATTTGATGCAAAAAAGTTAAAAATGAGCTGAAGTGTTTATGGATCACACTCTTGCATTACTTACATTACTGCCATGGTAACACAGATATGATCGATGAAAGGGATTTCAGATTCAAATTTGAATTCCAACCAGAACAACAACAACACGAATCAACAACAATGTCAGATCAAGTAGGATTTCAGTATCCAATTTCAGAACTGCAATTAAATTTAACTCTATAAGTTTGGATTCTTTGCCCACAAGCCTCACTTCTCTATGTCCTACAAAAAGGCAGAAAACGTCTAAGTTACCATCAAGGAATGTGAAAAACTGTTTTAAAACTAAAGGAAAGCTCATATTTTACAAACAACATCACTAGTTCACTTTGTTAAAACCGTAGAATCAATGTAGTACAAGCAGCAACCTTAAACCAGAATTTAAAAAAAAAAACAAATGTAAACCAGAACAGAGCACAGTCACAATCACACAAAAAACAAACACATCCAATTCATAGCAAAAAATCAAAACAGAACGAAAACCTTAAACCAAGAACAGAGCCATAAACCATAATTATAAACAAAAAACCTCCAAATAAATGTTATTACCAATCATCATAACATATTGAAAATCATACCTGAAGCTGAGAGCGATGGAGCACAACTGAGAATCATGGAGAACCACGACACTAAGGATGATGCAGCTGCTGAGATCGACGGTGCTGAGAATGACGATGCTGAGAGACGCGCCTTCTGAACGGCGTGAGGCATCGATGGAAGATGAGACAGAAACGGCAGTTGCTGGATGGCTGGACAGCGACGGTGATATACCCCATTTTGAGGGTTTATCTTGTGTTGATTTCAGGGGTTTTATCAATAATTCCGCATACATTCTAGATGAAAATACAAGACTTTGTGTTCCCTTCCTAATTTTGCCTCATGGATGAAAACATGCTTATTTTGCACTAAATTAGATACATTTCTAATATTCTCTTGATGCCATTCGATGCCGTGACCTGTGTGTTAAGTGGTTTCAAAATATAGGGCAGGGATGGACCGGAAGAGAGAAGGAGGACTGATGCAAAGGAAGGGAGCATGAGAATTGAACTTTGGAAATCCCAGCATGGGCGCGTGCGCACACTTGACGCGTCCGCATGGATTGAGCATTTAGAAGTCGAAGCCAAGAGCCAAGCCACGAGCCGGCTTGCGTAGCGGCTAGGCCATGATCTTCGTGGGCGCGCACGGGTACATTACGCTTCTGCGCACATTACAAGATGCCCCGTGGATGTACGCGTGCGCGCCGATGTTCGAATATGATTTTTTTTAAAGAGCCACGTGACTTGGGCGTGGAGGCAGTTGGGAATCCCATTTTGGGGAAGTGCCCTGGCGGGAAAAGCTTAAGAAGACCAAGGGAACAAGGGTTAAGGACTTTTAACTCATTTTCTAGATTCTAGATATTTTGGAGATAGTTAGTTACACTTGTGGAGAAAGAGAGAGATTCAAAGCTCTCACTAGGGTTCATCTTCATCCAATTTCTGAATTTTCATTTACTCTTTGGTGAGATCCATTGTAATTCTCAATTCATTTTGTTCATGTCATAGATCTTCTTCTCCAATCTCAAGTAGTGTTTGTAATTGCTCAATTCTCATAGATCTTGGATTCAATTTTGTAGTTTTGGATTTAATCAATTCCTTTAGAATCTCATTTCCATTGTTGTTCTTTGTTAATTGTTGTTAGTTCCTTGTGTTGAAATACTTTTATTCTACTTTCTCCTCAATTTTACCATGGCTTTCACTCTTGCTCACCAAATGTTTGATGAAATACCAACACTAGTTATGGAGTAAAAGTTTCTTACTTGGCATAGGGTTTGGGCCATTAGAAGAAGTTGAATAGTTGTGTCAATTGTTGATTTGGAATTAGGGATTGCTAATTGACTTGGAGTACACTAAAGCTAGATTTCCATAAGGTAAAGCTAGGATTTGTGACTCAAGTTTATTACTCTCATTTGACTTTCCTCTATGCCTAGGGGTTAACTAAATGAAGCAAGGCCTAATTGTTGTCATCATTGAAGGAATTATAAGGATAGAATTTCTAATGCCAACCCTAAGCCAAGTATTTTAAAGATTGATTGTTTGTTTTCTATTTTGCTAAAACCTTCAAAGAATCATAACAAGGTTTCCTAATCAATAAGATGCACACTCTAGCAATTCTAAGGGAGGACGACTCGGGAGACCAGTACTCTCGGTTATAGATTGTAGGATTGTTTGGTGCGAAGTTTAAGTGTCGATTAGACTATACTCGCGATCATATTCATCATTGAACTCTAAATCGACATACTAAATTTCGTTTATCAAAATGGCGCCGTTGCCGGGGAGTTTGCTTAGTGTGCCATGTTATTGTTTGGAATAAATGTGTATATATGTACATAGTTGCATTTCATTGTAATTTGTTCAAGTGACTAACCCCTCATCGTTACCATGAATCTCACTTCCCCTTGATTGCATGACACGTTCACAACCGAATCCGAGCTTAGTCCCTTTTGATCCAGAAATAGAACGAACTTTGTTTCATATTAGACAAGCTCGGAGGCGGCTAAAATTTGGGAAAGCTGAAGAGGTCTTCACCACCTCAACCACCTTACTAAAAGTGAACATTAAACCGTCACTCCAAGAAGGCATTAGTCATACTTCCATTAATATCACTAATAACTCTTCTTTCGTTTTAGGTACTAACACCATGGATGCTCCGAGGAGGGTTACCATCAAGGAAGCGGGTGCACCGGATTATGTCCTTCAACCCCTTCACGTAACTCACCCCAACTTGAATGCAAACTTTGAATTGAAGACCGCTTTGATCAACCTCTTACCTAAGTTTCACGGGCTTCCCGCACAAGGCCCTATTCGACATCTCAAGGACTTTCATCGTATATGCTCAACCACTAGATGGGAAGGGTTCAATGAAGTTGCTATATGGTTGTTTGCTTTCCCTTTCTCTCTTGAGGACAAGGCGAAAGAATGGTTCTACACTCTATTTAGTGAAGTCACCTCCGGTTGGGACTTACTTAGAAAAGGATTCTTGGATAAATTAAGATGGATAGGCTAAGGAAGGAAATGTCTTGTATTGTGCAAGGTGAAACGGAACCGCTATACGAGTATTGGGAACGATTTCGTAAGCTACTAGACGCATGCCCTAATCACATGCTTGACACTCAAGTATTGCTTGGATACATATGTCAAGGGATGCGAGAACAAGATAGAACTCTCTTGGACACCTCTAGCAATGGTTCTTTGTCTAAATATAAAATAGCGGAGGAGGCATGGCAACTTATCATTGACTTAGCCGAATCCAATCAGCATATGAGACGAAGAGTCAACCGCCCGAGAACCGTGAATGAGGTATCAACTAGTAGTGAAACTACCGCTCTAACTCAATCCTTGAGCGAAATGACATCCATCTTGAGGCAACTCCAATTGAACCAACAACAACCACAACAACCTCAATCATACCAACAACACCCCCCACCCCCTCAACAACACAACCAACAATTGGTCCCTCAAAAAGTGTGTGGCATTTGTTCTTGCTATTCCCACTACACGGATGAGTGCCCAAGCCTTCAAGAAGACAACACTTTGGCGGCTACCCATAATTTCTATGACCGCCCAAATCAAGGATACTATCAAGGCGGTAATTCTAATCAGGGGCACCCTTATCAAGGAGGAAGCTACAATCAAGGGAGTGGGTACCATAATCAAAATTGGAGAGACAATCATCAACAAGGAAATAGGGACAACAACAACAACGGAGGAGGTCAAAGATGGAGCAACAACTCACAAAATTTCTCACAAAACCGGTCACCATACAACCAACAAAATCAACCATACAACCAACAAAACCCACAAAGAAATTACCAAACATATCAACCACCACATCAAAGACCACCACCCAACCAATCACAAAACCCTCAACTCACATATGCAACCACCCCCTCCAACCAAGACGAAACACTCCGGACCATCATCCAAGGCCAAAAGGAACTACAAAACACACTTGCTTCCGGCCTCACCGGCCTCACCTCTACACTACAAGCTCTTCTTGCACGAATGGATACACCATTAAACCCCACTCCTCAACCCCCAATCCAAAGCGTCATTCCCTCTCAACCTCAACCAAATCCTAAGGGGGGCATCAATGCCATCACCCTTAGATTTGGAACACAATTAAAGGAGAAGGGAACAAAGGACTCAAACCCTATCACAATCGCCCAAGAGGAGGAGAGAATAGGTATAGAAGAGGTAGAGAAAGAGGAGACACCACAAGTTATAATTGAGGATGAAGCTCAACCAACAAAGGAGACCCCCAAGGCCAAGAGAACCTTTGAAGAAGAAATTGCTCAACCACTCCCATTCCTAACACTTGCAAAGAAAGCTAGGAAGCACATAGAGCTTGACCCCAAAATGGTAGAAATGTTCAAGAAAGTTGAGGTAACCATCCCCCTCTTTGATGCTATCCATCAAGTTCCTAGATATGCAAAATTCCTCAAAGATCTATGCATGAACAAGGATAGAATTCTTGAATTGGAAACCATCCCATTGGGGAGTTCTATTTCCGCTTTAATGGGAGCATTGCCCGAGAAGTGTGATGATCCGGGCCCTTGTATGGTCACTTGCACCATCAATGGAGTTCAATTTATCGATTGTATGTGTGACCTCGGAGCATGTGTTAGCATCATGCCGTTCTCAGTCTACCGGGTATTGAAGTTGCCACCACTAAAAAGGTCGACGGCAAGATTTGTCCTAGCAGATAAAAGCATAATAACCGTGACGGGTGTTGCGGAAGACGTATTGGTGAATATCAAAGGGTTGGTGCTTCCAATTGACTTCTATGTCCTTGAAATGCCATCAAGCTAAACCGAGAGAGCATCATCTATCCTACTTGGAAGACCATTCTTGAGAACTTCTAGATTTAAGCTAGATGCCTACTCGGGAACCTACTCATTTGAAATAGATGGGAGAATCGTAAGTTTCAGCCTAGAAGAAGCAATAAAGCATCCACCGGAGAATCACTCTCTATTCCGGTGTGACCCAATTGACAACATGGTTGCCGAAGTGCACCTTGCAAAGTTAGATGAGAAGTACATGATTGAAGAAACAAATGAAGGTCCAAGCAAATTAAACACCACACACCATACAACCCATCCGGAAACTCAAACTTCAAAGAATGACAAGAAGATGGAATTGAAGCCACTACCACCCCATTTAAGGTACTCATATCTTGATGAAGCCCAAGAGCTCCCCGTGATAATTGCAAAAGAGTTAACTCCTCAACAAGAAGAAAAATTGCTAGATGTATTGAAAAAAAATAAAAGGGCAATTGGGTGGAATTTGGCGGATCTAGTGGGAATAAGCCACCAAGTATGCGAGCATCGCATATTTCTTGAAGAAGGAGCAAAACCGGTCCGACAACCTCAAAGGAGACTTAATCCAACCATTCTTGAGGTTGTGAAAAAAGAAGTCACTAAGCTACTTGAAGCGGACATCAAAAATGAAAGCAGTGAACTTATAGCGACAAGAGTGCAAAATTCTTGGAGAGTATGCATAGACTACCGAAGGTTGAATGCGGCCACAAGAAAAGATCACTTCCCACTATCGTTCATTGATCAAATGCTTGATCGACTAGCCGGTAAATCATATTATTGCTTTCTTGATGGTTATTCCGGATACTTCCAAATTCACATTGCTCTAGAGGACCAAGAAAAAACCACATTTACTTGCCCCTTTGGAACGTACGCTTACAAGCGTATGCCATTTGGCCTATGCAATGCACCGGCAACGTTTCAAAGATGCATGATGAGCTTATTTGCGGACTTTCTAGAACAATGTATGGAAGTTTTTATGGACGACTTTAGTGTGTACGGTGATTCATTTGATCATTGCTTAGGTAACCTTGAAAAAGTCTTAGAAAGATGCACCAAAACAAACCTTGTTTTAAATTTTGAAAAATGTCATTTCATGGTCAAGCAAGGCATTGTTTTGGGACACATAGTCTCAAAAGAAGGCATCTCCGTAGATCCGGCAAAAATAAATGTCATATCTAGTTTACCTTACCCCTCCTCCAAGAGGGAAGTCCGTTCTTTTCTTGGACATGCAGGATTCTACCGGAGATTCATCAAAGACTTTAGCAAGGTAGCCTTACCTCTCTCGACTACTACAAAAGGACACTGAATTTGAGCTAAGCAAGGAATGTATGGAAGCATATGACAAACTTAAAGTAGCATTGACACAAGCCCCTATCGTGCGAGGACCGAATTGGACTCAACCATTTGAAATCATGTGCGATGCCTCAAATTATGCGATAGGAGCTGCATTAGCACAACGCGAAGGTAAGATTCCCTACGTCATAGCTTATGCTTCCAAAACACTAGACGGTGCCCAGTCCAACTACACTACAACCGAAAAGGAACTCCTAGCCATTGTTTTTGCTTTGGACAAGTTTCGAGCCTATCTTCTCGGTTCCAAGGTTGTAGTGTACTCGGATCACGCGGCACTGAAGTATTTATTGGCCAAAAAGGAATCAAAATCGAGATTAATTCGTTGGGTGCTTTTGTTACAAGAATTTGACTTGGAGATCAAAGATAGGAGTGGTTCTCAAAACTTATTGGCGGACCATCTAAGTCGCCTCAAACACACAAAAGGCGACACCACTCCTATCAATGACTCCTTTCCTCTAGATGGTTTGCACACAATCTCGGAAGTAGTTCCTTGGTATGCGCCAATAGCAAACTACTTGGTTTCACGCACCTTCCCTCCCAATCTTAGCAAACATCAAAAGGATAAGCTGAAAAGCGAATCCAAATACTATGTTTGGGACGATCCCTATTTGTGGAGATGTGGAGCGGACCAAATAGTGCGACGGTGCATACCTCAAACTGAATTCTAAGCAATCTTGGACGCTTGCCATGCTTCCGAAGGAGGTGGCCACTATGGCCCCCAAAGAACAGCAAGAAAGGTCCTTGATTGTGGATTTTGGTGGCCAACACTTCTTAAAGATTCTTCTCTCTATTGCAAATCTTGCCCCCAATGCATTCGGTTTGGAAATACTTCTAAGAAGGACGAAATCCCCCAACAAAATATGCTTTTTTGTGAGAACTTTGATGTATGGGGAATCAACTTCATGGGACCATTTCCAAATTCCAATGGCTTTCTCTACATCTTGTTAGCCGTCGATTATGTGTCAAAATGGGTGGAGGCAATCCCCACCCGAACGGATGATGCCCATGTTGTTTATTCTTTTGTGAGGAACAATATCATTTGTCGCTTTGGCTCCCCAAGAGCAATCATAAGTGACCAAGGATCCCACTTTTGCAACAAAAAAATGGACGGCCTCATGAGAAAGTATGGCATCATACACAAAGTCGCCACGGCTTACCACCCTCAGACAAACGGCCAAGCTGAGGTTTCTAACCGGGAAATCAAACATGTGTTGGAAAGGGTTGTGAAGCCGAATCGGAAGGATTGGAGCGCTAAACTCTCCGATGCACTATGGGCATATCGAACGGCTTACAAAACACCCATTGGCATGAGCCCCTTTAGGCTTGTATATGGTAAAGCATGCCACTTACCGGTAGAAATCGAACACAAAGCTTATTGGGCAATAAATGAATGTAATATGAGCTTGGGTGGAGTCGGAGTAGAGAGAAAACTTCAATTAGCGGAATTGGAATGCTTAAGATTAGAAGCTTATGACAACTCTAGACTTTACAAGGAAAAGATGAAAGCCATCCATGACAAGAACATTAGGAGAAGGGAATTCTGACCCGGTGACCTAGTCCTTCTTTACAACTCAAGGTTGAGATTACTACCCGAAAAACTTAGATCAAGGTGGGATGGACCCTACCAAGTGGAGAAAGTAGAACCGTATGGGATCTACCACTTGCGCCACCCATCAAGTCCAGACATTTTCAAGGTAAATGGGCACCGTCTCAAATTGTACCACGGTGAGAAAAGAAGGAACTCCAAGGAATTTGAAGTATTCCTCTTGAGGGATGCCTCTCTCGAACAAGAACTTTGAGCTAGTGGAGGTCAAACTTAAGGACGGTAAACAAAAGTGCTAGGTGGGAGACACCCCACCATGGTAAGATCTTCCTTTGTACATAACCATTGCATCATTCCTTGATTGACACTTGCTTAACACTTGACTTCATGATTGGTAGCTTGGTAATAGATGTAGTTGTAGTTAGATTTCAATTCTAATTTTACTTCAATTGTTGAGTCATTTGGTAGTATCGAGTTAAAACATCCTTCTATGGTGCTTATGTGGCTGTTTAGAGGGTTGGAATGCCATAGGTGGTGCAAAAACATACAAAATTTTGGAAACGGCACCCTTCTGCGCATGCGCGCACCTGGCGCGCGCGCGTCCTTGAAGAAATTGTCGATCATCCGCGCGGACGCATGGATCGACAACAGCAACCCTCCATACATTTTCTAGAGAGTTAAGCCTACTCTGCGCCAGTCCCATGCTTGGGGCCCAGGACATACACGCGTGCGCGCACCTGGCGCGTACGCATGCTTTCACAAATCCGCAGATCGACGCGCCAGCGCACCGTGCGCGCACGCGCCGATTACCCTTGTGCACTCCTAGTACATATTTCAGAGAGTTAGGCCACTCTCAGGCCTGCACTAAGCCACCAGCCCACCACCTCTGCCGCGTGCGCGCACCTGGCGCGCACGCGTCCATATGCTCGCAACATGATGTGCGCGCGCGCGCCTAGGCCGCGCACGCGTCCCTCATCCTGCACCCTCCTCTAGGCCACTTCACAGAGAGTTAGGCCCACCCTAGGCCCATCTCATGCCTGGGGCATAACCACATTGCTGCGCACGCGCACTGTGCGCGCGCGCGCCAATAGCTCTGCAGCCAACTTCTGGTACTTAGTCCAGAGAGTTATGCCAACTCTAAGCCACCCTTGTGCTCCCAGCACAAGCACATGGGCGTGTACGCGCAACGTGCGCGCGCGCGCCCCCAATCCACCTCGCTTCTTTGCGCGAGTGCGCACCATGCGCGCACGCGTGGGTGCTCGACGCCAACTTAATAGGGAGCACACTTGCCCCCTTTCATTCTTCTTCTCCTTTCTTCTTCTCACTCCCTCTACTACCCCTCTCCCTCTTACCCTTTCTTCTCCCTTCCAACCACCTTCGACCACCTACCTCCGGTGGCCCCTACATTGCCCCTCCATCCTCCATCATTCCACTTTACAACCTCCTCTCCCATACCCATTTCCATCTCTCTCAAGGTACTTTCCTAGGCTCCCCTTCTTGCTCTACTTCTCTCTTTTTGATTCTTCATCTTAAATTTCAAGTTGTTTTAGGTAGTCCCCTTTTTTTTCCCCTATATTTTTTTAGCTACTTCTTTGGGGTGTTTTTGTTTTTTTTTTCATTTAACTCTTCATAGGCATTTGGGTCCTACATTCTCTTGCATTGATAGATTAGATGTGTTGCTTGATTTTCTTACACCCACTGTGCACTGTAATCATTAATAATGGATTGTGGATTGTTACATTGCATTCACCTGCATCTAATTACATCCTACAAAAAGGATGCACGCCAAGTGTTTGAGAAAAGGCCCACTTGAGTTTTGAGCTCATTTTGACTAATTGCCTCTTAACTAATCACTCTTGGGTGCATCCCCACATTCTCCAATCCATCCACTCACCTTTTCATAAATTGACTCCCACTTTGGTATTTTAGGGTGTATGCCTCTCATGCTTCTTACTTGCATGCTTAAACTACCCTTGCACCACATGCAAATGATTCGCCTTGCTCTTCACATGTTATCTGAGTTACATGTTGCAGCTGTCATGTAACAATGATACCCATACTCTTATGGTACTACTCTTCATTTGCATAATCGCATTCAATTACGCTTCTTTGGGTTGATGTTATCCCCTTTCTTTGCTATCACAGGATGGTAATCAAAAGGAACAAAGGGAAAGCCCCGGCGAAGCTAGCTTCGAATAGAGCACACCAAGAACTACCGGCCAAGCCACTCCTGAAGAAGGCTAAGGGCCCCATTGATGTTCTAGAGAAGGAAAACCCTCCAAAGGATTCAAATAAGTTCCCTAACCGCTACTGCGAACTTATTTACTCAAGAATGGTTGAAAAGAATTATCACCCAGAGCCTCTTCTAGTCCTACCGGCTCACCTCACTCCGATAGTGATGCCACACATTGACCGGAGGCAATGGAGGTTCCTCTTGAGGCAACCAAAGGAGGCCAATCTCTCATGGGTGGTGGAATTCTACTCCAACTACCACTCACCCCTTCTCACATCAATATTTGTACGCCGGAAGCAAGTGTCAGTCACAGTGGAAACCATCCGAGAAGTCCTTGGGATTGGGCCATTGACGGATGGGTATGATGCCTACCAAGAAGTCTTGACTGCATGCGATGACCGTGCGTTCGATTGGAACGCAATCCTCCGCGTAATTGCTTTACCCGACGCATGTTGGATTCAGGGGGACCATAAAGCAACGACCAAAGGGTTTGGATGCCCGCTACCTCACTCGAGAAGCCACGGCATGGGCCCAAATTCTAGCTCACTACGTGCTCCCAAGCACCCATGGGTCATCCATTACCACCGAGCTTGCATTATTGATATGGTGCATCTTAACCGAGAAACCGGTCGACATTTCGCATGCCATTCGCCAATCCATGGGGCGCATTCATGCCAAGGGAAATCTACCATTCCCTGCTATGGTGACCGAATTAGTTGCAATGGCCAGCGTCCACCGAGAGGCTAAGGATAGAAGAACCTCAATTCCGGTCGAAGGCGATGTTATTCCGACCAAGAGATGCCTCAAGCCTCCGGAATTCACAAAGGACATTGGGCTACCCACACCAACTCGCAACACCACCACATTATCCACACCACAAAAATCAGCCACCCAACGCCTTGAAGACCTGCACAAGAAGTTGGACCGTTATGAGAGGCGTAACCAACGTCGATACGCTCACGTGAAGAAACTTCTAAGCGCAGTCACCCCACCTATGGAGGAACCAGACATCTCCATATCCACCGCAACTTCAAGCGGAGATAGCGATGACATTGGAGATGAGGGACACTTGGGAATCGACCACCCATTGCGCCTAACCTATAGCACGGAGGACCGTGCTAAGTACTTAGTATGGGGAGGTCGGCCGACCGATCTCCGTAGGTAACACCCGAATAAATACTCCTTTGTAATTAGGATAGGTTGCATGATTAGGTCTTATTTGACACCATTTGCATGATAAGTTTACTTGGTTGGAACAATGAAACTCTTTCTTAGGAAACCAATACTTTGGGGCAACCGTGGTATTGCCAATTTTATACAATTTTGATGCCAAATTTGCATGAAGAATTATATTTTGGAACATGGATTTTGAGTTAAGAACACAAGCTAGTGAGTTTTGAGCCTTGTTTTGTGGCTACATCTTATAGTCACCTACTCTCCTTCTTGTGTGAAATTGTCCTCTCTCTATGAGTGCGATCCTTGCTTTGTTTGAGTCTATATTTCCATTATTCTTTGTATTCACGCATTTATATGATTGAGGCCATCGTTTCATTTAACTCACTTACCCAAATAGCCTTACCTTTTATATTTCTTTGTTAGCCAATTTGAGCCTACGATTAACCCACTTCGTTCTTATTTTAGCACATTACAAGCCTAAATCGAAAGACAATGAATATCCTTTATTTGGATCTTTGATTGGCTTAGGCTAGTGAGTGTGAGTGTCATTCAAGAGTGGGAAAACTTTGGGACATTGGTTGGGATAAAAGGGTGTTTGTGTTTTGTATTTTTATTGAAATTATTGGGAATTGGGTACATACTCATGTATTGATCAAATGTAAAACCTTATGCATTGATGCTCTTGTATATAGAAAGAAAAAAATGAGAAAAACAAAAGAAAAAAAAGAAAAGAAAAAAAATAATATGGAAAAAAATAGAAAAAAAGGAAGAAAAAGAAGAAAAAGAAAGAAATAAAAAGGGGACAAAATGCCCCCAAAGAAAAGTATAGTTCAATAAAATCAATGCATGAGTGTTGCAAAATGAAAAGGGATACATGAGTATGTGAAAAAGTGAAAAATGGTTAGTTAGGTTAGAATTTAATTGTATAGGATGTCATAGGTTAGGTGGAAAGTTTAAGCTTATCAATGATTCAAACTTCAAGCTCACTTGACCAAATATGCATCCCACCTTAACCCTAGCCCCATTACAACCTAAAGAAAAGACCTCATGATAATTGTATGCATGCATTGAATGATTGTTGATTGTTAGATGAAAAACAAATCTTGGAAAGCATGATTAGGGGAGGATTGAGTGAACCAACCCCAAACACCGAGCGACTAGAGTGCAAACACTTCCGGTGAGGGTTCGATGCTCAATTCCTTGATTCCCGGCTCTCACGAGCGTTCCTCATGCAAAGTCGCATATATTGCATTTGACGCATAAAATTGGTAAGTCCTATATTTGACCACCATTGGACCCTATATGCTTGCATATATCTTAGGAAGGTCGATTTGTTCCTAACCAAGTAGATAATAGCGCTAGTCATAGTTGCATTCATATAGGTAGGTTGCACTTCACGAGTCTTATACCTTTATGATCCCTCGGTCTTTAGTGTTTCTTTTGCATTTCTCCACGCATGAGGACATGCTAGAATCTAAGTGTGGGGAGGTTGATATACCCCATTTTGAGGGTTATCTTGTGTTGATTTCAAGGGTTTTATCAATAATTCTGCTTACTTTCTAGATGAAAATACAAGACTTTGTGTTCCCTTCCAAATTTTGCCTCATGGATGAAAACATGCTTATTTTGCACTAAATTAGATACATTTCTAATCTTCTCTTGATGCCATTCGATGCCGTGACCTGTGTGTTAAGTGGTTTCAGAATATAGGGCAGGGATGGACCGAAGGAGAGAAGGAGGACTGATGCAAAGGAAGGGAGCCTGAGAATTGAACTTTGGAAATCCCAGCATGGGTGCGTGCGTGCACTTGACGCGTCCGCGTGGATTGAGCATTTAGAAGTTGAAGCCAAGAGCCAAGCCACGAGCCGACTTGCGTAGCGGCTAGGCCATGATATTCGTGGGCGCGCACGCGTACATTACGCTTCCGCGCACATTACAAGATGCCCTGTGGGCGCGCACGCGTACGTGGCGCGTGCGCGCCGATGTTCGAATATGATTTTTTTTAAAGAGCCACGTGACTTGGGTGTGGAGGCAGTTGGGAATCCCATTTTGGGGAAGTGCCCTGGCAGGAAAAGCTTAAGAAGACCAAGGGAACAAGGGTTAAGGACTTTTAGCTCATTTTCTAGATTCTAGATATTTTGGAGATAGTTAGTTACACTTGTGGAGAAGGAGAGAGATTCAAAGCTCTCACTAGGGTTCATCTTCATCCAATTTATGAATTTTCATTTACTCTTTGGTGAGATCCATTGCAATTCTCAATTCATTTTGTTCATGTCATAGATCTTCTTCTCCAATCTCAAGTAGTGTTTGTAATTGCTCAATTCTCATAGATCTTGGATTCAATTTTGTAGTTTTGGATTTAATCAATTCCTTTAGAATCTCATTTCCATTGTTGTTCTTTGTTAATTGTTGTTAGTTCCTTGTGTTGAAATACTTTTAATTCTACTTTCTTCTCAATTTTACCATGGCTTTCACTCTTGCTCACCAAATGTTTGATGAAATGCTAACACTAGTTATGGAGTAAAGGTTTCTTACTTGGCATAGGGTTTGGGCCATTAGAAAAAGTTGAATAGTTGTGTCAATTGTTGATTTGGAATTAGGGATTGCTAATTGACTTGGAGTACACTAAAGCTAGATTTCCATAAGGTAAAGCTAGGATTTGTGACTCAAGTTGATTACTCTCATTTGACTTTCCTCTATGCCTAGCGGTTAACTAAATGAAGCAAGGTCTAATTGTTGTCATCATTGAAGGAACTATAAGGATAGAATTTCTAATGCCAACCCTAAGCCAAGTCTTTTAAAGATTGATTGTTTGTTTTCTATTTTGCTAAAACCTTCAAAGAATCATAACAAGGTTTCCTAATCAGTAAGATGCACACTCTAGCAATTCCAAGGGAGGACGACGCGGGAGACCAGTACTCTCGGTTATAGATTGTAGGATTGTTTGGTGCGAAGTTTAAGTGTCGATTAGACTATACTCGCGATCATATTCATCATTGAACTCTAAATCGACATACTAAATTTCGTTTGCCAGATGGCAGATAGGAGTAAAGGACTGTGACTGAGAGAGGAGTGTGTGTGAGTGAGAGATAGTGAGCGAGAGAGATCAGTTTGTGTGTGAGCGAGAAAGAAGCAAGTGGAAGCGGTGCTGGGAGCAAGGGTTTGGCAGCGCTGAGAAGAGGTGGGAGGAAGGGATTTGCTGGCACTGGGAGGTGCTGGATGGAAGTGGGTTCGCCGACTGCGGAGGTGCTGGAAGGAAGTGGTTTTGCCGACTGGGGAGGTGCTGGGAGTGGGTTTCTTCGGGAGCAGTGAGTGCAGAGTGAGAGACTGTGTGTGTGTGTGTGTGTGTGTGTGTGTGTGTGTGTGTGTGTGTGTGTGGTGAGTGTTGGGTTTTGGTGGGTTTAAGATTAGTAGAGAAAAAGAAAAATCAACGCTCTATATTTTCTTTTTAAAAGAATTTTTCAAAAATTTATTTAAATGTAAAAATATGTTAAAATTTAAAGTGCTAATGAAATAAAAAATAATATTTGTTATAAATTTATTTTAAATAAGAGAAGGAAGGTGACCCAGCGAAGCAGCGACGACGGTTTTGCCTCCTGCAATGAGACGGTGACCTTGAGTATAAGAGGTTGAGTCGTAGAGATAGTGAAAGTAGAGAAAGACAGCAAACAGTAGAATGAAGAGTGAAAGTGAAGGTTAAAATTAGGGTTTTTACTTTTTATTTGTTTTAATTTTTAAATTTTAACTATTTTATTTATGTTTAATAATTATTTTTTTAATTTAAAAATTTAATTTTTAGTCAACATTTAAGACTGGATTATTAGTAAAATTTATATATTAATTTTATAAAAATATAAAATAATATATACTATTTTTAAAAATTAATCATTTAATCTTTAATTTTTTTTATAAAAATAATTAATTAATACAAATAATATTTTAAAAATTAAAATTTTAAAACAAAATAAAATTATCTTAAAGATTCTAACATTTTAAAATAATTTTTTTTAGTTATAAAAATTCTTGTATTTTGTGACAAACAAATAACTTATTACAAATAATATGGGATTTTGTGACAAATTAATTTTTTGTTACAAAATAATTAGAGTTTTTTAAACAAATGAATATTTTGTTACAAAATATTTTAAACTTTTGTAACAACTCCATCTTTTGTTACAAAATGTTATAAAATTTTGTAACAAAACATCGATTCGTTACAAAAGCCAATATAATTTGTAACAAAAAAAATTAAATCGTTACAAAATATCAACACATTTTGTAACAAATTATATTGTTGTTACAAAACATTATTATTATGTAACAATCACTAATTTTTGTTACAAAAAAAATATTTTTTTGTAACAATTTTAAATTTGTTACAAAGTTTTTGTTACAAATATTCCATTTTCTTGTAGTGATTCTTGTCATAGTTAATTGCTTAGTTCTAGAGTAGAAATAGATTATATGCTCTCTTGTTAAATTGAAATTGCTCATACCTTACTTTGGAGACTTGATTGAGTTTCTTGCACTTTAAGATTCCTTGCATGTTAAGTCTAGTAGTTTAAATTTTTTATCATGACTCCCAAACCCCAGAATTCTAACCAATGTTGATGCTCATGTTTACTCATTCCTTGTGAGACGACTCGAGGTTTGAATACTTCGGTTTACTTTTATTGGGGTTGAACTTTGTGACAACCAATCTTTAAAATTTGATTGAGAATTATTTGTCGGTTGAGAGCTATAATTGCCGGGGAATGGTTGCAACGTATGCCTTGACATTGGTTATATGAATATGTGAATAGAGTAGATAGTTCACTTGCTTTCAATACTTTTGTTTTTAGTTTAGATTTCTTTTATACATGTGCTATGACTCCCAAGTTTGATGACCCAGTCTCAACCAAACCCTAGCTTAGCCGAGCTTGACCTTGAGATTGAAAGAATTTTGTTACACACTCAGCAAGCTAGATGGCAGTTGGACTATACGGCTAATACTTTGGCCTCTCTTGAGGAGCATACGGAATCACTAGACAGAACCGAGAGCGACTTGGAGTCCGCTACTTCCTATTCTTCTGTTGGCACCACTAATAATTCTTTGCATCCTACAGGTGAACAATACATGGCGGAGCTACGCCGAATCACTTTGAACGAACAAGGGGCTCTGGATATTATACTTCAACCTTTGCAGGTGTGATACCCCAATCTTGATCCAAACTTTGAGTTGAAGAATAGCTTGATAAATCTACTTCCCAAGTATCATGGGCTTCTGGGTCAAGACCTCATTCGACATCTAAGAGATTTTTAAGTTGTTTGTTCTATGGCTCGAAGGCATGGGGCCGATGAGATTGGTGTTATGGTTTTTGCTTTCCCCTTCTCTTTTGAGGGACAAGCAAAAATGTGGTTCTATTCCCAACCGGATGAGATTGTGACCAATTGGGATTTGTTGAGAAGAGAGTTTTTAGACAAGTTCTTTTCGTCAGAGAAGACTGACTACATCTGGAAAGCTTGTATGAGTATTGGACTAGATTCAAGAGGCTATTGGAGTCTTGCCCATGTAACGACCCAACTTCTAGCATGTCTAGATCATACTAGAAATTGAATGTTACCAACTTGTTTTTCCTTTTCTGTATTATTATTTAATAAATATAAGCCTGTACGTTGTTAAAACACCACAAATTTTACAAGTAAATTTTTTTTAAAACAAGAATAATTTAAAGTCGCATACCCTCCATATATCAAGGGATAATTAAACATTCACATACATAAAACAAAAGATAACGGAATATGGAGTAACACACTATAATATACATCATGTTACATAAGTGGCTCAGTTATATAAGCATATAGCTATAGTACAGCACCCCTAAGTCAGTGACTCATATAGTATGTACATATATGTACATAAGACGCCCTAGGGCCTGGCCTGACCAAAAGCCCCTAAGCTGGCACCCAGGCTAGCCTAACTCTATGATATGCCGATTCCCTCTAATCATGCTAACAAAAGTGAGGGAGACACTCTAATGTACTGAAGTTAGACTAGGCGTCTCAAAAAATCTCCTCAATCCTGGTCCAGAGTACCTCACGGAAAACCACCGAGCGAATGGTGATGCTCGCCTGCTGGCGCCTCGCCTGGCTCATCGTCATCGCTGTCAGAGGAGATAACTATGAAGTTAGGATCTTCCTCTGGATCTTCTTCTTCCTCGTCCTCTTCTTCTGCCGGAGTGACAGCAGAGGAACCACTGCTGGCCACAGGAACCATAAAAGGATAGCTACCAAACAAAATACAGTCGGGAGAAGGAGGTGGCTCCTCCATGATCTGATCATACTCATGTCTCTGCTGCTCATCAAAGACAGGAGGCTCGATCGGCTCAGGTAAAGGATCAAGCTCGGGTGGCAACACAGGAACACCCCACTCATCAAGGACAAAAGGTGCAGGAGGTGACTCATGGATAGGCTGGGCAGGTATAGGCTCATCAGGTAGAGGAGGTTCAGGTGGAGGAGGATAGTTAGGTGGAGGTGGCATCTGCTCCTCAGGATGAGGTATCCCAGGTCCGCCGGGGTGTAACCAAGATAAAGGAAAATCATAGGGTGTATCAGGATTAAAGTATGCTGTCCTAATAGGGAACTGGAAAGGTGTACCACGAACTACATAATTACGGATACGAGGTACCGCACAGTAGATGTAATACTCGCCACGCACCGGGTCCTCGTGGATGTACGGTGGATCAATCTCGTAGAATAGGACTCCTGTGTCCATCTGTAGAGGTGTAAGGGGTAAGAACTGGGGAGTTCTTAGTAAGGTCGGGGTTTACAGTTAAGTTCATTTATAATGTTCGTGGTCATAGAAGTATAAGCAATAAATAATGCACAAACAAGTATGATGCATGTCTGTCCCTACTGCAGGTAATGAGCTCATTTGTCGGTTTCGACCCGCACCCGACGCAATCCGACCCTCCAAGTCAGATAGGGCCTTCCCAGAACTTAATCCCAGATTAAGTACCGAATACCCTCTACCAAGTGCTCTCGACTTGCAGGGATGGTATTTGCTCAGGTCTCAATATACCGCAGGTATGCGAGTCAGGCCTCTACCAAGCATTCAGCTTGCAGGGCTGGTACTACTCTACCGCAGCCTGTCTGGGAAGCAACATCACAATACGGGCGTCCCCGCACAACATTCACAAGCGTTGCCCGAAGGCTCATAATTCACATATAACCATACTTTCCATCCCATCACATAGCAATCATCATAAATCAAGCATTACCACATCACAGAAAGCTCATTTTACAATTCTCTGTTTACTCTGTAAGGTCAGGTACACAGCTATATCACTTTTAACTCCTTTTCTTTTTAACATAAACACAGGTTTCAACATCTTGTTTCTTTACCTCATATACCTCTATATCTTCTCTTATACCTCTTCTTAGGTGTTTAGTAAAGGAAATTAGAGAATTCTGGACACAAAACTGCCTTCCTGAGGCTTTTAGGAAAAACTGTCTTTTTATTAATATTTTATTATTATTAATTAAATAATATTATTATTAAAATAATATTATTAATAAAATAATATATTAATATTTTATTATTAAAATAATAATATTTTATTTAACTTTCAAAAATTGCATTTTGACCCCCGGACTTCATGGAAATTGCACTATAACCCCTATAACTTTTAATAATTTCACTTTAGCCCCTCAACTATTGATTAATTAATTTTCAACCCCAAACTTTTTAATAATTGCATTTTGACCCCAAAACTCCATGAATACACGTTTTCATGTTCTTCCAAAAACCAAAAACATTTTTCCAAATGTTCATCAGATTTCTGCTTGATTTTCAGCTAGTTTTTCAATCTTTTCGGAAACCGATTTGAACCCGATTTTTATCAAACCAAAGAGAAACCTTTCAGCCATTAAATGCACATCAAATAAGCATCAAAAATCATGATTTTCATGGCTGGAATGTCACGTTTTCCAGCAGCACCAACAGCCACTTCAAAACCATCATAAACATGATTTTCAAGCATTAAACAACAAGATTTCATGATCAAACCATCACACAAACACCCAGAATCAAACCTCAAGCAACAAGATCTGATTTAACACTTCAAGAACACAGCCAATCATTGATTAATTTACCAAACCTTACCTCCTTTGTTGCTGTCCAAGATTGTACCAAAAACAAGCTTCCAGAAGCACTTTTACGCCTATTTTAACATCAACAACAACTTTAGAATCTTATGAACCATGAAGGCTGAAGCTTCATGATGATAAAAAGAAGGTTTTCCTCACCTTAAGGTAACTAGAAATCACGTTTTCTTGGAGCTTTTGGTGATTGAATAAGAGATCCTAAGAGAAAACATGAAGAAAACATCATTAGCTTAAGGAACCACCATGGCCGAACCTTCAAGGAGGAGGAGCAGCCTTCATACCTTGATTTACTCCATGAAAAGTGACATAGAAATGAAGAGGAGGAAGAGGTGAACACTTTGGTAAGATTAGATTTTTGATAGGGGTTCCGGTTTAAGAAAGAACAGAGAAAGAAGCTCAGGTGTTCATGGAAGTTTCATGGTTTTCTTTCATGGTGTTCTAAGCTTTTCCAAGAACAAAAATGATAGCCAAGCTGTCCAAGGGAGGCCGTGGCTTTTGGATGATGATTATCCAAAAGTTACTTGTCAAAATATCTCAGAAAAGGATAATTACTAAAGCTAGATGTATTAAAACTTAAGTAATTACACTGCTAATGGATAAACATTAAGTTACTTAGTGTAAATGACACTAGTAACTGGATAATCACAAGAATAAAAGATATATGATGAAGCATTAGCAGTGCTAAGTTCATCTAAGAATGCCGGTATTATCCGTTACCGGTAGATTTCTAGCTCAGTTATTATGTTACTAAACATAGATCAACATTAATCATAGTAGAGAAGATAATAATATAATATTCGAAATAAAATAATAATATATGAATATTATATTAATATAATTTTTCTCTCGAAATTCGTGACCGACTCGTCACATAGAGACTAACCATGGAAATCAGAATTTTGAAATTCGAGCCCGAAGTGGCTCAAAAACGCAACTCTTCGCGACGTGCCTTCTTAGATTAGGAAAGGTGTCCTGTGCAATCAAGCTGCTGACTCAGCAGCTTGATGACACAGCACCTGTGCAGTGGAGGTGCTTATATGCATAGAAATTCCTAAAAATTCTGTAAAAATTCCGTTTGATCCTGAAAAAGCGCCATTTCTTCGGGGCTAGGCCGTTACAGCCCACACCATGAATTGTACACTCACTTGCTCATTAGTTATTTCACCGGAGGTCTTTGCGCAAAAGATAGAAGATTGCTCACCGCCGCTAGTGGTGGTTCCCTTTCCAAAAACATGACGGCGGGAGAAGCTTGGAGCTTGATAAATGATGTCGCCGAGGCTACACAACATGTAAGAGTAAGGAGCAATCCCCTCAAGGATGTGGTAGAAGCACCCCCTTCCGAATCAAGTTTGACCAAGGTGCTTGGGGATATGACTACTATCCTTACGGAAATGCACAAGGAACAAAAGGCATTCTATTCTATCCAAGCTGTCCAATCCCCACCTTCAAGTATAACTTGAAGGGCTTCCTAGAATATGTGGCTTATGCTCTAGCACCGCATATTAGACTGACCAATGTCACCAAATTCAAGAGGAGTATACCCTTGCCGTAGCCAATGTAAACTATAACAATCGTCCACCCTACCCCTCTCAAGGCCAAAACAACTACTCTCATAGCAATAATTCCAATCAAGGGTAGAGGGACATTGCACAAGGGAGCAATCAAAATCAAAGATGGAACAACTCCTCTTCTCACTACCACAACAACCACCAATCTTCATCCCAATACCACCATAACAACCATAACCATCAAGCCAACCAAAACCATCACAACCAAGTACCTCATCAAAACCAAAACAACTACACCAAATATCAAGCACCACATCAAAGACAACAATTCAACCAATCATTTTCCTCTTTTACCAACCAAGTTGATGATTCCAACCGTGCCCTCACCCTTGAGCAAGAAAGACTTAGAGGAGTGATAGAGAAACATGAGGCTCAATTTGGCACCATAACTGCTCAATTGTCCAACATCACTGAGATACTCTCAAAGTTGGCTTTACCTTCCTCCAACCAACCCTCAAGTTCTTCTAACCTTCCGTCTCAACCCCTTCCAAACCCGAAGGGTAGCCTCAATGCCATTACACTATGGTCGGGGACTACATTGGAGGAGATACCTCCTAGGGTCATGGAAGGAAATGGTTGTTGAAGCTCCACAAGAAGAAGAGGAAGTGAACCCAAAACAAGAGGAAGAAGAAGCGAGCCTTAAGGAGCCCAAGAGGAAGGCTATAATGGATGAATCCATTCCTATCCCATTCCCTTCCATGATAAAAAGGCCAAGAAAACTCAGGAATTTGATTTGAACATGCTTCAAGTATTCAAGAAAGTTGAGGTAACTATCCCACTACTTGATGCCATTCAACAAATTCCGAACTATGTAAAATTTTTAAAAGATTTGTGCACACACAAGGATAGGATAGGTGAGTTGGAGACATTGTTATTGGGTAGTTCCATTTCTTCATTGATGAAGCCTATTCCGAAAAAGTGTGGAGACCCTGGGCCATGTTTAGTGTCTTGTCGTATTGGTGGAGTTGCTTTTCATGATTGTATGTGTGATCTAGGGGCTTGCGTAAGCATCATGCCACTTTCTATCTTTGCACGGTTAAATTTAGCTCCATTAAAGAGGTCGGCCGCCAAATTTGCCTTGGCCAATAAGAGTGTGATTACCGTAGTAGGAATAGCAGAAGATATTCTTGTGGTGATCAAAGATTTGGTGTTTCCAGTTGATTTCTACGTCTTTGAAATGTGTCCAACAGATAATAGAAGTTCTTCCTCTATTTTGCTTGGTAGACCTTTCTTGAAAATAGGAGATAAGACTATCAAGTTCAATTTGGAAGAAGCCATGAGACACCCACCCGAAGAGCATTCCGTTCTTCGATGTGATGTAATCAATGAGGTAGTAGCGGAGGTACAAAGAAAAGATCACAACAAGTTGTGCTATCCTATTGTTGAAGAGACGGATGACCATGAGGGTGAACAAGAGAAAGTTGTTGAGAATGAGCTCCAGGAGCTTGATGAAAAGGAACCTCAACTTGAGGCAAAAATTGGATTGAAGCATCTTCCATCTCATTTGAAGTGTGCATTCCTTGAACATAACAAAAAGTTTCTAGTCATTATTGCTAGAGAAGCTCCTAGAGGTCCTAAGGAAGCATAAGAAAGCAATCGGTTGGAGCTTGGCCGACATTGTGGGAATTGACCCACGTATGTGCATGCATCGTATCTTCCTCCAAGAGGGAGCTCAGCCGGTTAGACAACCCCAAAGAAGACTCAACCCCACTATCCTTGATGTAGTAAAAAAGGAAGTCACAAGGCTACTTGATGTGGGTATTATATATCTGATTTCTAATAGTGAATGGGTGAGTCCGGTCCAAGTCGTTCCAAAGAAATCAGGAATCACTGCCGTTAAGAAGGAGGATGGTGAAGTGGTCACCACAAGAGTGCAAAATGCTTGGCAGCTGTGCATTGATTATAGGAGGTTGAATGCCGCAACGAGGAAGGACCACTTCCCTTTGCCATTCATTGACCAGGTGTTGGACCGACTTATGGGTAAATTCCATTATTGCTTCTTTGATGGTTTTACTGGTTACTTCCAGATACACATTGCCATTCATTGATGGTTTTAGCAAGATTGATTGCCGTTGTCACGCCTACTCCAAAATGACGTAGACTTTAAGTTTGATAGTGCTTGTGTGGATGCATTTGAGGAGTTGAAGAAAGCTCTTACCACTGCACCAATTGTGAGGGGCCATGACTAGACGCAGTCATTTGAAATCTTGTGTGACATGTCAAATCATGTCATAGGTGCCACGCTTGCACAGCGCAATGGTAAGCTTCCTTGCATCATTGCTTACTCCTCAAAGACATTAGATGCGGCACAATCCAACTATACCACTATGAAAAAAGAGCTTTTAGCCATTGTTCATGCATTGGATAGACTTAGATATTACTTGCTAGGCTCCAAAAATAGTAGTATATATGGATCATGCAGCTTTAAAATATCTGTTGACAAAGAATGAGTCGAAACCTAGGCTCATACGTTGGATCTTGCTGTTGTAAGAATTTGACATTGAGATTAGGGATCGAAGTGGGTCTCAAAATCTAGTTGCAAACCATCTAAGCCACCTTGAAAATCTTAAATATGACCCATTTCTGATTGATGACGCATTCCCTTTGGATAGTTTGCATGCTGTTTCAAATAGTTTTCCTTGGTTTGCTCCTACGGCGAACTGCTTGGTTGCTAAGATCTTCCCTCCCATCTTTTCGAAACATCAAAGGGATAAGTTGAGGAGTGATTCCAAATATTAAATTTGGGATGACCCTCACTTATGGAAGAAGGAGGTAGACCAAGTAATTCCAAGATGTGTCCCAGAATCCGAAATCCAACCCATTTTTGAAGTTTGCCATTCATCCGAGTGTGGTGGCCACTTTGGCCCACAACGGACGGCTAAAAAGGTTTTGGATTGTGGATTCTAGTGGCCAACCTTATTCAAGGATGCTAACCAATTTTGTGTGTCGTGTCACCAATGTCAGAAGTCAGGAAATGCATCCCAAAAGGATGAAATGCTTCAACAACCAATGTTGTTCTGTGAAATCTTTGATGTATAGGGCATAGACTTTATGGGGCCATTTCCTAACTCAAGTGGGTATCTATCTATATATTTTGTTGGTGGTCGACTACGTATCAAAGTAGGTGGAAGCGATACCTACCCGCCTTGATGATGCTAATGCCGTGATTTCTTTCAATAGAAATAATATGTTGTGCCGCTATGGGTCGCTACCTGTAATCGTGAGCAACCAAGGTTCCCACTTTTGTAGTAGGAAGGTAGAAGCACTGCTCCAGTGCTATGGGATATTACACAAGGTTTCAACTGCCTATCACCCCCAGACAAATGGGCAAGCGGAGGTATCCAACCGGAAGATTAAGTGAATTTTGGAGAAAATGGTGAATCCACAAAGGAAGGACTGGAGTTCTCGGTTGGGAGATGCTTTATGGGCATATAGGATGGCCTATAAGACCACGTTAGGGATGAGTCCCTTTCAGATCGTCTATGGTAAGGCATGCCACCTTCCGGTGGAGATTGAGCATAAAGCCTATTGGGCGGTTAAGCGGTGTAACACGGACATCACTAAAGCAGGTGTAGGCAGAAAATTGCAACTAGAGGAACTTGAATGTATTAGGATGGAGGCATATGAGAATGCCCGAATTTACAAGGAAAAGACTAAAGCATTTCATGATCACCACATCCGGAAGAAGAACTTTTAAGAAGGTGATGAAGTTCTCCTTTACAACTCGAGGCTCAGATTCATGCCTGGAAAGCTTCGTTCATGATGGGAAGGACCCTTCAGAGTAAAGGAGATAAAGCCCTATGGTGTGGTGGAATTATTTGACCCACAAAGTGATGCAACTTTCAAGGTGAATGGTCATAGAGTGAAGAAGTACCATGGCTACAAATTACCAAAGGAAGTGGAGGTGTTCCTACTTGAGGTTGTACTAAAAGGAAAGGAAGCTTAAGCGCATGACCGTCCAACTTAAGGACGTTAAAGAAAAGAGCTAGGTGGGAGACACCCCACCATGGTAAAATCTTCCTTGTATATACTTTCTTGCTTCTAGCTTTAGATTCTTTGTGAATTTTGTGATTTCATGGTGTTGTTGAGCTTGTTTAGACATGCTAGATTTTGTTGATTTTGTTAAATTGATGTAGTATTCATTAAGATTTCATTAATCTTGGCAATTTTGTTAAATTGATTGTGTGGAAGAAAATGCTTCATTTGTAGTAGTGTATGACATTGTGATTATTTTCTTGCCTTATCTAGTTGAATGAGTGTTAAGAATGCGTTAAAAATGCCTTTCTCTATGTTAGGAAAAAAAAAAGGGGTCACCTACGCGCAAGTGTGGGTGACGCGCACGCGCCAATGCGTCTACGCCACTCCTGGTACTATAACCCGAGAGTTGTGTGAGAGCTGGGCGACAAATGCGCTGGGAGCATAAATGCTGTCCACGCGTACGCATCGTACGACGTGCACGCGTCCTTCAACTTTTGGCTCACCCACGCGTAAGTGTGGGCGACGCGCATGCGTCAATTGCCAATGTTGGATTATCTCGTAGTCAGACCCGAGAGTTGTGCAAAGGTTGGGTGAGTTTTGTGCTGGGAGCAAAATCCCTGTCTATGCATACACGTGGGGGAACGCGCACGCGTCGTTGCTATTTCTTCTACCTACACGCACGCATGGGCGACGCGCACTCGTCGATGAGCCGACGTAACTTGTATACAGCATGCCCTGTTTCACTCTCCTCCCTTAATTTCCTTCCTCCATTAGTTCTTCTCTTCTTCTTCCTTCCTCCTACCACCTTGACTCCGCCCACCACCACCGGTGACTTCAACGACCGGCGACCACCACTTGCGGCGGTCCCACTTTCTCTCTCCTCTTCCTCTCTCTTCTTTCTTCTTCTTTTCTCACTTGCACCTTACCTTACCTTCTCTTTCTCATCTCAAGGTTATATTCTTACTCTTTTTTCTTTTATCTTTGCTTCATTTCTTTTCTTTTTAGTTGCATTGATTTACTCTCTTTTATCTCTTTTTAGTTGCACTTTGTTTAACTTGTTCTTGTTTATTTGCTTGCTTTCTTTTTTTATTTTCCATGGGTGTTGAAATTTGAGTTAGCTCTTTCTTTGATGGGTTATTTTGTTATCTTTTGAATCCTTTATCATCATGTGATGTTTTTTTTATGTTGGGTATTTTACTTTGGGGTATTGCGTTTTTGAATTTATTAAATTTGCTTATTGTTTGAATGTTGCACACCAAGTGTTTGTTGAAATGCACCTATCATATTTTTAGTCAATTTTGACACGATGCTTTCCATTTGGTGCTATCCTTTCAACACACTTGCTTTCTCATTGTGCTTTGAGCTTATTGCACTTCATCTTTACCATTCATATGCTCATATCCATGACTTGCTTCCTTATGTCATATTACAAGAATTGTATTTCAACCCTCTTTAACTCCACTTTATCCCATTTCTATGCTTTATTGTCTTAGAGTAAGATTAGGTAATTGACTTTATTGTGCTTATTATCTTTCTTGCATATGTCACTTTGTGTTGTTATTGATGTTTGGGGTTTATTCTTCTTATGCCTTACTTGCATACCTTTCCCACTCTTGCATCTCATGCTAGTGATATGCCCCAATTTTTTTCATTGTGTCTTGCTAATATGTTGTAGCTATCATGTTTTCAAGGCTCTTTACTCTCTTATGGCATTAGCTCTCACTTGCATGTCATTATGTAACGTTGTTTCTTTGAGTTTAATGCATTCTCTTTTCCTTCCCTTTTCAGGATGGTCATTAGGAGGGACAAAGGAAAAGCTCTGAAAAAGCCACCTACCAAAAGGGCACCTCGAAGAACAACCGCTAAGGTGCTCCCTACACCAACAGTCAAACCCCTCTCCAAGAGGGCAAAAAGCATCATCAATATTGATGAGCAAGAGAAGGGCAACCCTGCAAAGGACCCCACAAGGTTTTCCAACCATTATTGTGAGCTCAGGCTCGCCGCTGTGGTTGAGAGAAGTTATCATCCTGAACACCTCCTCGTTCCTCCGTAGCATCTTGTTCAGTATATCTTGCCCCGCATTGAGCGGCGACAATGGGGATTCCTAATGTGGAAACCACAAAAGGTCAACCTTTCTTGGGTGGTGGAATTTTACTCCAATTACTACTCCCCTTCTCTTCAGACTATTTTTATGCGCCGGAAGCAAGTCCCGGTTTTGGAAGAAGCTATTCAAGGGTTACTTAAAGTCTTGCTAGTGGCGGATGAGGTAGATGGTTACCAAGAGGCCCTACGCCAATGTGATGACTTTGAATTTGATTTTGATTGGCATTCTATTCTTAGGGTCATTACTGGACCGGAGGCTTTTTGTACCTGAGGGAGCCTCAGACCCCGGCATAAGAGCATTGATGGACGTCATCTCACTGTAGAGGCTCAAGCATGGGCCCAGATCTTATCTCATTACGTGCTTCAAAGCACTCACGAGTCATCGATCACCGTAGACTTTGCCTTACTAGTTTGTTGCATACATACTGAGCGGCCGGTCAATATCGCTCTCCTCCTCCAACAAGCCATGGGTCGTGTCCACGCTAAAGGTAATCTCCCGCTTCCTACCATGGTGACAGATTTGGTTGTTGCTGCTGGTGTGCCCCAAGAGGCTAAGGATGTGAAAGCAATGAATCCAACAAAGGGCGACATCGTCCCAATCAAAAAATATCTCAAGCCTTCGGTAGAAAACACAGGCCTTGACATAGCTACTCCCTCGGACATCCCTATCACTTCATCAGCACCACAACAATCGTCCCACCACCTTCTTGTAGCTCTTCATAAGAAGATGGACAAATATAAACGGCGGAACCAACGCTGATTTGCTTATGTCAAGAAGCTCTTGAGTACTGTGACCCCGCCTATAGAGGAGCCGGAGATCTCCATATTCACTTCGAACTTAAGTGAAGATGGCACCCATGGAAGGGATAGTGGAAGTTCCGAACCCGATCCCCCTTACGCCTTACCAACAGCACGGAGGACAGTGCTAATTCTTAAGTTTGGGGAGGTCGTTCGACCGATCTCCGCAGGTAATAATCTCTCCTTTTCAACACCCTAAACCTTGATTTTCCTTTGTTAATTAGGATAGATTGCATGGTTAGTTTTTTTTTGAACACTTTTTGCATGGTAGTTGCTTTGGTCTACTTGGTTAGGGTGATGACCTCTTTTCCAAGAAATTATTTTTAGGGCAGCCAAGAGTTCCCTTTTATTATTCATATTTGAAGACCAAAAAATCTCAATTGCTTGATTCTTGTCATAGTTAATTGCTTAGTTCTAGAGTAGAAACAGATTATATGTTCTCTTGTTAGATTGACATTGCTCAAACCTTTCTTTGGTGACTTGATTTAGTTTCTTGCACTTTAAGATTTCTTGCATGTTAAGTCTAGTAGTTTAAATTTTTTATCATGATTCCCAAACCTCGGAATTCAAACCAATATTGATGCACATGTTTGCCCATTCCTTGTGAGACGACCCGAGGTTTGAATACCTTGGTTTACTTTTATTGGGGTTGAACTTTGTGACAACCAATCTTTAAAATTTGATTGAGAATTATTTGTCGGTTGAGAGCTAAACTTGCAATGTGAGTATTTTCATGAAATTCTTTACCGACAATAGTTCTCCTATCACTAGCGCAGATATATATATACAATAGAGTCTCAAAATACAGATAACGAAGCTCAAGACGCGATTTGCGAAAGTAACCGGTCCGAGCATATAAGTATACATACATACATATATAGGAGAACCCAAAAGAAACACAAAACACAGAGTTACAAAACATGGTTCTCCAAAATAAACTCTATGAGGAGTTAATACAGTATATATAAACAATGGAGAATATAAGTATCTATGCAAGTACATATAACCAACAAGAGCCCAAAAGATAGGAATCTTTGCTAATCAGAAGCTTCAAGCATGCCTCAACGAGGAGCCTCATGTCCTGCATCTGAAAACCACAAAATCCGCATGGGTAAGAACCGGAGGTTCTCAGTATGGTAATAGTGCCCACATATCTAACATATAATGTCCTGAGAAAGCCGTAGGCAATCCTAGAACTTCCAATATATAAATAAAGCTTATAAACATAACTAAACCATGATAAATGAAAATAGGAAACTAACTAAGGATCTTTAATCTAACTAAAACTCCCCTTTCCTACTCCTCCGAACCTCCCAACTGCCACCGGGAATTTGATATTGTAAACATAATTATGTCAAGCAAGGAAATCACAAATAGAAAACAGATACGACAGTTAAACAAGTAGCAAGAAATTATGCAGTCAATAAGGTAGTCCAAACAAATCACACCAATCAAACATATAAATGCATATGATGCATGCCTGTCCTAGTGGCTGATTAGTCTCATCTGTCGGTTATAAAGCCAACCCGACAAGTCCTGGTAGCTAACCATTGGAATGTCCCTCTATCGTGCATCCCCAACTCGAGTTATTCACAATCATAATTATCAATATATATATATATATATATATATATATATATATATATATATATATATATAAATAACACCCATACTGGTGTTTATCCATGGGGACGAGCTCATCCGAAACTTTCACAGTGTCCGGCCACACTTACGACATAGGGTCAGCAGAGTATCGAGTTCTCAACCTGGAGCACGTGGTAGCTAGCCACTGCTTTCACCCAAGAAAACTCGTATCTCAGATAAAGGAAGTGCAAAAATCACATTTCAATCAATAAGCATATATGCAATCAGGGCATAATTCTTCGCCAGCCATAATTCATTAACAAACACAGCCCTTTAGCTCAGGGCATATACAGCACTTCCACTGTCATCCTTAGTAACGCATACAATCATCATTAATCATGTTTCATCATTAATTCTCCATTTACTTCCTCCACAAGTTACTATATTTCCTAGCTTCTTCTCATTTCTAGGCATATGATGAGCGGATAATTTATACGCTTTTTGGCATTGTTTTTAGGTAGTTTTTAGTAGGATCTAGCTACTTTTAGGGACATTTTTAATAGTTTTTATGCAAAATTCACATTTCTGGACTTTACTATGAGTTTGTGTGTTTTTCTATGATTTTAGGTAATTTCTGGCTGAAATTGAGGGACCTGAGCAAAAATCTGATAGGAGGCTGACAAAGGACTGCTGATGCTATTGGATTCTGACCTCCCTGCACTCGAAATGGATTTTTTGGAGCCACAGAATTTCAAATGGCGCACTCTCAACCGCGTTGGAAAGTAGACATCCAGGGATTTCTAGCAATATATAATAGTCCATACTTCATTCAAGTTTTGACGATGCAAACTGGCGTTCAACGCCAGTTCCATGTTGCATTCTGGAGTCAAACGCTAGAAACACGTCACAAACCAGAGTTAAATGCCAAAAACACGTTACAACTTGGCGTTTAACTCCAAGAGAAGCCTCTGCACGTGTAAAGCTCAAGCTCAACCCAAGCACACATCAAAGTGGACCCCGGAAGTGGATTTCTGCACTTAGACTTATTTCTGTAAACCCTAGCAACTAGTTTAGTATAAATAGAACTTTTTACTATTGTATTTACATCTTTGATCAGTTTATGCGATCTTAGACGTTGGGGGCTGGCCTCTCGGCCATGCCTGGACCTTGTTCTTTTGTATTTTTAATGGTGGAGTTTCTACACACCATAGATTAAGGTGTGGAGCTCTGCTGTACCTCGAGAATTAATGCAAAGTACTACTATTTTTCTATTCAACTCTCATTTATTTCTATTCTAAGATATCCATTCGCACCTAAGAACCTGATGAATGTGATGATTATGTGACGCTCATCATCATTCTCACCTATGAATGCGTGCCTGACAACCACTTCCGTTCTACAAGCAAACAAGCTAGAGTGAGTATCTCTTGGGTTCCTTAACAAGAATCTTCGTGGTATAAGCTAGAATCCATTGGCAGCATTCTTGAGAATCCGGAAAGTCTAAACCTTGTCTATGGTATTCCGAGTAGGATTCAAGGATTGAATGATTGTGACGAGCTTCAAACTCGCGAGTGTTAGGTGTAGTGACAGATGCAAAAGGATCAATGGATCCTATTCCAGCATGATCGAGAACTGATAGATGATTAGCCGTGTTGTGACAGAGCACCTGGACCATTTTCACTGAGAGAACGGATGGTAGCCATTGACAACGGTGATCCCACAACATACAGCTTGCCATGGAAAGGAATATGCATGATTGGATGGAGACAGCAGGAAAGCATACGTTCAAAAAGCCATACAGCACCTTCATACGGTTATCTGAAATTCCACCAATGAGTTACATAAGTATCTCTATCTTTATTTCATGCTTTATTTATCTTTATATTCGAAAACCATTACAACCATTTGAATCCGCCTGACTGAGATTTACAACGTGACCATAGCTTACTTCATACCAACAATCTCCGTGGGATTGACCCTTACTCACGTAAGGTTTATTACTTGGACGACCCAATGCACTTGCTGGTTAGTGATGCGAAGTTGTGAAGAAAGTGCTGAGATTATAAACGCGCATACCAAGTTGAGCTCCATGGTTAGAGATCACAATTTTGTGCACCATGTTTTTGGCGCCGTTGCCGGGGATTGTTGAGTTTGGACAACTGACGATTCATCTTGTTGCTCAGATTAGGTAATTTTCTTTTCAAAAAGTTTTCAAAAATCTTTCAAAATTTTTTTTATTTGTTTTCGTTTTTCCAAAAAGAAATTTCTGAAAAATCCAAAAAAATTAATAAAATCATAAAAATAAAAAATATATTTTTTTTCTTGTGTGCATCTAGTGTCAATTTTTGAGTTAGGTGTCAATTGCATATTTTCATTTTTTTTTTCAAAATTTTTGAAAAATTCATGCATAGTGTTCTTCATGATCTTCAAGTTGTTCTTGATAAGTCTTCTTGTTTGATCTTCATATTTTCTTGTTGTGTCTTTTGTTGTTTTCATATGCATTTTTGCATTCATAGTGTCTAAAATTAAAAATTTCTAAGTTTGGTGTCTTGCATGTGTTTCTTTTCTTACAAATTTTTCAAAAACAAGTCCTGATGTTCATCATGATCTTCAATGGGTTCTTGCATGCATCATGTGTTTTGATTCATAATTTTTAAATTTTGAGTCATTTAGTTGTTTTTATCTCTCATCATTAAAGTCAAAAAAATCAAAAAAATATCTTTTCCTTATTTCTCTCATAAATTTCGAAATCCTTGGGTAGACTTAGTCAAAAATTTTTAAAATAAGTTGTTTCTTGTTAGTCAAGTCAAGATTTCAATTTCTAAAATCCTATCTTTTCAAAATATTTTTCAAAAATCAAATCTTTTTCACTTTTTTTTATTATTTTCGAAAACTCTTTAAAAGTTATTTTCAAAAATCTTTTTCTTAATTTTATCTTTTATTTTCGAAAACTTTACTAACAATTAATGTGATTGATTCAAAAATTTGAAGTTTGTTACTTTCTTGTTAAGAAATGTTCAATCATTAAATTCTAGAATCATATCTTTTAGTTTCTTGTTAAGTCAAGTCATCAATTTTAAAAATTAAATCTTTTTCAACCATATCTTTTCAATCATATCTTTTCAAACATATCTTTTTCAATTCATATCTTTTTTCAAAATCAATTTCAAAATCTTTTCCAACTTCTTATCTTTTAAAAATTGATTTTCAAATCTTTTTCAACTAACTAATTGACTTTTTTGTTTGTTTCTTATCTTTTTCAAAACCAGCTAACTACTTTTCTATCTCTAATTTTTGAAAATTCCTCACCCTTTTTCAAAATTCTTTTTAATTAACTAGTTGTTTTAAATTTTGATTTTTATCTTACTTCTCCTCTTATTTTTGAATACTAACTAATTTTAAAATAAAAACAAAAATATTTTCCTTTTCTTTTTAATTAATTTTCAAAATTACTCCCCTATCTCATCTTCTTCAATTTATTTATTCATTTACTAGCACTTCTCTTCATCTAAAAATTCGAACCCTCTTTTCTCCTCTGTGTTCAAATTTTTTTGTTCTCCTTCTTCTATTCTTTTCTTCTTCTACTCACATAAAGGAATCTCTATACTGTGGCATAGAGGATTCCTCTTCTTTTCTATTCTCTTCTTTTTCATATGAGCAGGAACAAGGACAAGGACATTCTTGTTGAAGCAGATCCTGAACCTGAAAGGACTCTAAGGAGGAAGCTAAGGGAAGCTAAAGCACAACCTTCTGGAGAGGACTTGACAGAAACATTCGAAAAAAAAGAAGACATGGCAGCCGAAAATAACAACAATGCCAACAATGCAAGGAAGATGCTTAGTAACTTCACTGCACCAAATTCCAACTTACATGGAAGAAGCATCTCAATCCCTGCCATTGGAGCAAACAATTTTGTGCTAAAGCCTCAATTAGTTTCTCTGATGCAACAGAATTACAAGTTTTATGGACTTCCATCAGAAGATCCTTTTCAGTTCTTAACTGAATTCTTGCATATTTGTGATACTGTTATGACCAATGAGGTTGATCCCGAGGTCTACAGGCTTATGCTTTTCCCTTTTGCTGTAAGAGACAGAGCTAGAGTATGGTTGGACTCTCAACCTAAAGACAGCATGGACTCTTGGGATAAGCTGGTTACAACTTTCTTAGCCAAGTTCTTTCCTCCTCAAAAGTTGAGCAAGCTTAGAGTGGATGTTCAAACCTTCAGACAAAAAGAAGGTGAATCCCTCTATGAAGCTTGGGAGAGATATAAGCAACTGACCAAAAAGTGTCCTTCTGACATACTTTCAAAATGGACCATCCTGGATATATTCTATGATGGTCTGTCTGAATTGTCTAAGATGTCATTGGACCATTCTGTAGGTAGATCTATTCACCTAAAGAAAACGCATGTAGAAGCTCAGGAACTCATTGACATGGTTGCAAATAACCAGTTCATGTACACTTCTGAAAGGAATCCTGTGAGTAATGGGACACCTCAAAGGAAGGGAGTTCTTGAAATTGATGCTCTGAATGCCATATTGGCTCAGAACAAAATGTTGACTCAGCAAGTTAACATGATTTCTCAGAGTCTCAATGGATTGTAAAATGCATCCAACAGTACTAAAGAAGCATCTTCTCAAGAAGAAGCTTATGATCCTGAGAACCCTGCAATGGCAGAGGTAAATTACATGGGTGAAGCCTTTGGCAACACCTATAACCCTTCATGGAGAAATCACCTGAATTTTTCATGGAAGGATCCACAGAAGCAAGGCTTCAATAATAACAATGGTAGAAGAAACAGGTTTAGCAATAGCAAGCCATTTCTATCATCTTTTTAGCAACAGACAGAGAATTCTGAGCGGAGCCCCTCTATCTTAGCAAACATAATCTCTGATCTATCTGAGGCCACTTTAAGTTTCATGAATGAAACAAGGTCCTCCATTAGAAATTTGAAGGCACAAGTGGGTCAGCTGAGTAAGAAAGTCACTGAAACTCCTCCTAGTAGTCTCCCAAGCAATACAAAAGAAAATCCAAAAAGAGAGTGCAAGACCATAACCTTGCTTGGTGTGGCCGAATGCACAGAGGAGGAGGAGGACGTGAATCCTGTAACGGCCTAGCCCCGAAGAAACGGCGCTTTTTCGGGATCAAACGGAATTTTTACAGAATTTTTAGGAATTTCTATGCATGTAAGCACCTCCACTGCACAGGTGCTGTGTCATCAAGCTGTTGAGTCAGCAGCTTGATTGCACAGGACACCTCTCCTAATCTAAGAAGGCACGTCGCGAAGAGTTACGTTTTTGAGCCACTTCGGGCCCGAATTTCAAAATTCTGATTTCTGTGGTTAGTCTCTATGTGACGAGCCGGTCACGAATTTCGAGAGAAAAATTATATTAATATAATATTCATATATTATTATTTGATTCTGAATATTATATTATTATCTTCTCTACTGTGATTAATGTTGATCTATGTTTAGTAATATAATAACTGAGCTAGAAATCTACCGGTAACGGATAATACCGGCAATCTTAGATGAACTTAGCACTGCTAATACTTCATCATATATCTTTTATTCTTATGATTATCCAGTTACTAGTGTCATTTACACTAAGTAACTTAATGTTTATCCATTGGCAGTGTAATTACTTAAGTTCTAATACATCTAGCTTTAGTAATTATCCTTTGTGAGATATTTTGACAAGTAACTTTTGGATAATCATCATCCAAAAGCCACGGCCTCCCTTGGACAGCTTGGCTATCATTTCTGTTCTTGGAAAAGCTTAGAACACCATGAAAGAAAACCATGAAACTTCCATGAACACCTGAGCTTCTTTCTCCGTTCTTTCTCAAACCGGAACCCCTATCAAAAATCTAATCTTACCAAAGTGTTCACCTCTTCCTCCTCTTCATTTCTATGTTACTTTTCATGGAGTAAATCAAGGTATGAAGGCTGCTCCTCCTCCTTGAAGGTTCGGCCATGGTGGTTCCTTAAGCGAATGATGTTTTCTTCATGTTTTCTCTTAGGATCTCTTATTCAATCACCAAAAGCTCCAAGAAAACGTGATTTCTAGTTACCTTAAGGTGAGAAAAACCTTCTTTTCATCATCATGAAGCTTCAGCCTTCATGGTTCATAAGATTCTAAAGTTGTTGTTGATGTTAAAATAGGCGTAAAAGTGCTTCTGGAAGCTTGTTTTTGGTGCAATCTTGGACAGCAGCAAAGGAGGTAAGGTTTGGTAAATTAATCAATGATTGGCTGTGTTCTTGAAGTGTTAAATCAGATCTTGTTGCTTGAGGTTTGATTTTGGGTGTTTGTGTGAAGGTTTGATCATGAAATCTTGTTGTTTAATGCTTGAAAATCATGTTTTTGTAGGTGAATGATGAAAGTTTGAAATGTGTTTATGTAGAAAATTATGGATCAAAACAGGAAAGTTTGAAAAAATTTTAATTAGAAAGCAAAATCTCCGTCCCCCACCTTTCTGGCGTTAAACGCCAGAATGGATACCATTCTGGCGTTTAACGCCCAATTGTTGGCCATTGTGGGCGTTTAACGCCCAGCCAGGTACCCTGGCTGGCGTTAAACGCCAGAATTCCCTTTATCACTGGGCGTTTTGCTAAACGCCCAGGATGCTGCACACCTGGCATTAAACGCCCAGAATGGTGCCCATTATGGCGTTTAACGCCCAAAATGGCACCTTTACTGGCGTTAAACGCCCAGAATGGTGCACATTCTAGCGTTTAACGCCCAAAGTACCCCCTACTGGCGTTTTTTCTCCAGCAAGCTCTTTTTCTCTGCTTTTTGTACTGAATCCTTCTGTAACTCTGTGAATTCTTTCAATTTTGATAATTGCCCTTGTAGAAACAAAACATATAACCTACTAATGACTGGGTTGCCTCCTAGCAAACGCTTCTTTATTGTCTTTAGCTGGACCTTCACTAAGGATCATTCCAGCCTCAGTTTTGAGCATTCTTGCTCAAAATTGCTTTCAAGATAATGCTTGATCCTCTGTCCATTAACAATGAACTTTTTGTCAGAATCAGTATCCTGAAGCTCAACATATCCATATGGTGACACTCCTGTAATCACATACGGACCCCTCCACCGGGATTTAAGTTTTCCTGGGAACAATCTGAGCCTAGAGTTAAAGAGCAGAACTTTTTGTCCTGGCTCAAAGACTCTGGATGACAACTTCTTGTCATGCCACTTCTTTGCCTTTTCCTTATAAATCTTTTCATTTTCAAAGGCACTGAGTTTAAATTCATCTAGCTCATTTAGCTAGAGCAATCTTTTCTCACCAGCTAACTTAGCATCCAGGTTTAGGAATCTGGTTGCCCAGTAGGCTTTATGTTCCAATTCCACGGGCAGATGACAGGCCTTGCCATACACAAGTTGGTATGGAGAGGTTCCTATTGGAGTCTTGAATGCTGTTCTGTATGCCCACAGAGCATCATCCAAGCTCTTTGCCCAATCCTTTCTTCGGGCAATTACAGTCCATTCTAGGATTCTTTTTAGCTCTCTGTTAGAGACTTCAGCTTGCCCATTTGTCTGTGGATGATACGGGGTTGCCACTTTGTGGCTAATTCCATATCAGACCATAGCAGAGTAAAGCTGTTTATTGCAGAAATGAGTACCCCATCACTGATTATGACTCTGGGAACACCAAATCTGCTGAAGATGTGTTTCTGGAGGAATTTCAGCACTGTCTTAGTATCATTAGTGGGTGTAGCAATTGCTTCTACCCACTTGAATACATAGTCCACTGCCACCAGAATGTAAGTGTTTGAGTATGATGGTGGGAACGGACCCATGAAGTCAATCCCCCATACATCAAACAATTCAATCTCTAAGATCCCTTATTGAGGCATGGCGTATCCGTGAGGCAAGTTACCAGCTCTTTGGCAGCTGTCACAGTTACGCACAAACTCTCGGGCATCTCTATAGAGAGTAGGTCAGTAGAAGCCACATTGGAGGACCTTAGTGGCTGTTCGCTCACTTCCAAAATGTCCCCCATACTGTGATCCATGGCAGTGCCATAGGATCTTTTGTGCTTCCTCTCTGGGTACACATCTGCGGATCATTCCGTCTGCACATCTCTTAAAGAGATATGGCTCATCCCATAGGTAGTACTTGGCATCTGAAATTAATTTCTTTCTTTGCACCCTGCTGTACTCCTGGGGTATGAACCTCACAGCTTTGTAATTTGCAATATCTGCAAACCATGGAGCTTCCTGAATGGAAAAGAGTTGCTCATCTAGGAAAGTCTCAGAGATCTCAGTAGAAGGGAGGGACGCCCCAGCTACTGGTTCTATTCGGGACAGATGATCAGCTACTTGGTTCTCTGTCCCTTTTCTGTCTCTTATTTCTATATCAAACTCTTACAGAAGCAACACCCATCTTATGAGCCTGGGTTTTGAATCCTGCTTTGTGAGTAAGTACTTAAGAGCAGCATGGTCAGTGTACACAATCACCTTTGATCCCACTAGATAGGATCTAAACTTGTCAATGGCATAGACCACTGCAAGTAACTCTTTTTCTGTGGTTGTGTAATTCTTCTGTGCATCATTTAGAACACCGCTGGCATAATAAATGACGTGCAGAAGCTTGTTATGCCTCTGTCCCAACACTGCACCAATGGCATGGTCACTGGCATCACACATTAGTTCGAATGGCAATGTCCAATCTGGTGCAAAGATAACTGGTGTTGTGACCAGCTTGGCTTTCAGGGTCTCAAATGCTTGCAGACACTGTGTGTCAAACACAAATGGTGTGTCGGCAGCTAGCAGGTTGCTCAGAGGTTTAGCAATTTTTGAAAAATCCTTTATAAACCTTCTGTAGAATCCTGCATGTCCCAGAAAACTTCTGATTACCTTAACATTGGCAGGTGGTGGTAATTTTTCAATTACCTCTACCTTTGCCTTATCCACCTCTATTCCCTTGCTTGAAATTTTGTGCCCCAGGACAATTCCTTCAGTCACCATAAAGTGACATTTCTCCCAGTTTAAAACCAGGTTAGTCTCTTGGCACCTTTTCAGGACAAGTGCTAGGTGGTTAAGACAGGAGCTGAATGAGTCTCCATATACTGAGAAGTCATTCATGAAGACTTCCAGGAATTTCTCTACCATATCAGAGAAGATGGATAGCATGCATCTCTGAAAGGTTACAGGAGCATTACATAGACCGAAAGGCATCCTCCTGTAGGCAAACACGCCAGAAGGGCAAGTGAATGCTGTTTTCTCTTGGTGTTGAGGATCTACTGCAATTTGGTTGTAACCTGAATAGCCATCCAAAAAGCAGTAATAATCATGACCAGCTAGTCTTTCTAGCATTTGGTCTATGAATGGTAAAGGAAAATGATCCTTTCTGGTGGCTGTATTGAGCCTTCTGTAGTCAATACACATACGCCACCTTGTAACTGTTCTTGTTGGAACCAGTTCATTTTTTTCATTATGAACCACTGTCATACCTCCCTTCTTAGGGACAACTTGAACAGGGCTCACCCAGGGGCTATCAGAAATAGGATAAATAATTCCAGCCTCTAGTAATTTAGTGACCTCTTTCTGCACCACCTCCTTCATGGCTGGATTTAACCGCCTTTGTGGTTGACCACTGGTTTGGCATTATCCTCCAATAGGATCTTGTGCATGCATCGTGCTGGGCTAATGCCCTTAAGATCACTTATGGACCACCCAAGAGCTGTCTTGTGTGTCCTTAGCACTTGAATCAGTGCTTTCTCTTCCTGTGGATTTAAAGTAGAGCTTATGATCACAGGAAAAGTATCACCTTCTCCCAGAAATGCATATTTCAGGGATGGTGGTAATGGTTTGAGCTCGGGTTTGGGAGGTTTCTCCTCTTCCTGAGGGATTTTCAGAGGTTCTATTATTCTCTCTGATTCCTCCAAATCAGGCTGAACATCTTTGAAGATGCCCTCTAGCTCTGATTCTAGACTTTCAGTCATATAGATCTCTTCCACCAAAGAGTCAATGATGTCAGCGCCCATGCAGTCATTTGGTGTGTCTGGGTGCTGCATAGCTTTTACAGCATTCAACTTGAACTCATCCTCATTGACTCTCAGGGTTACTTCTCCTTTTTGTACATCAATGAGAGTTCGTCCAGTTGTTAGGAAAGGTATTCCTAGAATGAGAGTTGCACTCTTGTGCTCCTCCATTTCCAGTACTACAAAGTCAGTTGGAAAGGCGAATGGCCCAACCTTGACAATCATGTCCTCAATTATGCCTGATGGATATTTAATGGAGCCATCAGCAAGTTGGAGGCATATCCGGGTTGGTTTGACTTCTTCAGTCAACCCAAGCTTTCTGATAGTGGATGCAGGTATTAGATTGATACTTGCTCCAAGGTCACACAGGGCTGTCTTAGTGCAAGCACCTTCTAATGTGCATGGTATCATAAAGCTTCCTGGATCTTGAAGCTTTTCTGGTAAGCTTTTCAGAATGACTGCACTGCATTCTTCAGTGAGAAACACTTTTTCAGTTTCTCTCCAATCCTTCTTATGACTTAAGATCTCTTTCATGAACTTAGCATAAGAAGGTATTTGCTCAAGTGCCTCTGCAAACGGAATCTTTATTTCAAGAGTCCTTAAATAGTCTGCAAAGCAGGCAAATTGCTTATCCTGTTCCGCTTGGCGGAGTTTCTGAGGATTAGGCATCTTGGCTTTATATTCATCAACCTTAGTTGCTGCAGGTTTATTCCTTACAGAGGTGGTTGGAGAAGCCTTTTTAGAGGGGTTACTATCAGCACTCTCAGGTGTCTGATTCCCCATTGGCGTTTGAACGCCAGGATTGGGAGAAGAATGGGCATTTAACGCCAACTTTTCCCCCTTTTCTGGCGTTTGAACGCCAGAACTGGGCAGGGAATGGGCGTTTAACGCCAGCTTCCCCCATTTTCTGGCGTTTGAACGCCAAGAGTATTCCTCTCTGGGCTCTTACTGTCCTTAGAGGGATTTTGGACAGTGGTTTGGTTATCCTCTGTCAATTGTTCCTTTATTGGCTTTTTGCTACTTTGAGCAGTGTTGTTCAATGTTTTCCCATTCCTCAGTTGAACTGCTTGGCATTCTTCTATTATCTGTTTAGATAACTGTTGTTTTGTCTGATTCAACTGTGATTCTATGTTCTTGTTAGCAATTTTAGTTTCTTGGAGCATCTCTTTAAACTCTGCTAACTATTTTGTCATCAGGTGTAATTGCTGATTAAGCTCAACCATCTGTTCTTGAGGATTAGGATCAGTGGCTACTGCCATAACTTCTTCTTTTGTCGAGAACTCATTGCTAGAGTACAAATGTTGATTTCTAGCAACAGTATCTATAAGCTCTTGAGCCTCTTCAATCGTCTTCCTCATATGTATAGATCCACCAGCTGAGTGGTCTAGAGACATCTGAGCTTTTTCTGTAAGCCCATAGTAGAAGATGTCTAACTGTACCCACTCTGAAAACATTTCAGAGGGGCATTTTCTTAGCATACCTCTGTACCTCTCCCAAGCATTATAAAGGGATTCATGATCCTCTTTTTTAAAGCCTTGGATATCCAGCCTTAGCTGTGTCATCCATTTTGGAGAGTAAAATTGGTTCAGGAATTTGTCTGATAACTGTTTCCATGTCTTTATGTTTGCTGTAGGTTGGTTATTCAACCACCTCTTAGCTTGATCTTTTACAGCAAATGGAAACAGTAATAATCTGTAGACATCCTGATCCACCTCTTTATCACGTACTATGTTAGCAAGTTGTAAGAATTGTGCCAGAAACTCAGTAGGTTCTTCCAGTGGAAGACCGGAATACTGGCAATTTTGCTGCACCATGATAATGAGTTGAGGATTTAGCTCAAAGCTGCTTGCTTTAATGGGAGGTATACAGATGCTACTCCCATATGTAGCTGTAATGGGGTTAGCATATGACCCAGAGTCCTTCTGGACTGTTCAATTCCACTTAGGTCCATGACGGAGAAAGGGAATATGATATGAATTCACAAGCAAAGTATTTTTTTCGGAATGACCGAAAATAATAAAAATAAAATAAAAAAGAGAAAATAAAAGAAAATTTAAAAAACTAAAAGAAAATAAGATCAAAGCAAATTGAAAACTAAATCAATTAATTAGTTAAAAAGATTTTAGAATTAGCAATTGAAAAGATATGATTGAAAAGTATTTTGAAAAAGATTTGATTTTTGAAATGAGGAAAGAGAAAAACAACAAAATGACACCAAACTGAAAATTTTTAGAAAATTAGACTCAAATTTTCGAAAACTTAAAAGAAAACACAAAGAAGACACCAAACTTAGAATTTTTAAGGATCAAGACAGGACTAAGGACATGCAAATACGAAAAATAAAAGAAAACAAAAGCATGCAATTAACCCCAAACTTAAAATAGGAAACTAGACTCAAATAAAAGACTTTAAACCAACAAAAATAAAACAGTCCTAATCTAAGCAACAAGACAAACCGTCAGTTGTCCAAACTCGAACAATCCCCGGCAACGGTGCCAAAAACTTGGTGCACGAAATTGCAATCACAATTTTGCAATCCCGCACAACTAACCAGCAAGTGCACTGGGTCGTCCAAGTAATACCTTACGTGAGTAAGGGTCGATCCCACGGAGATTGTCGGCTTGAAGCAAGCTATGGTTATCTTGTAACTCTTAGTCAGGATATCAATAATTATCAGGTTTGATTGTGAAAAGTAAAAGAACATGAAATAAGTACTTGTTTTGCAGTAATGGAGAATAGGTTGAGGTTTTGGAGATGCTCTATCTTCTGAATCTCTGCTTTCCTACTATCTTCTTCTTCATGCATGCAAGGCTCCTTCCATGGCAAGCTGTATGTAGGGTTTCACTGTTGTCAATGGCTACCTCCCATCCTCTCAGTGAAAATGTTCAACGCGCCCTGTCACAGCACGGCTATTCATCTGTCGGTTCTCAATCAGGTTGGAATAGAATCCAGTGATTCTTTTGCGTCTGTCACTAACGCCCAGCCCTCAGGAGTTTGAAGCTCGTCACAGTCATTCAATCCTTGAATCCTACTCAGAATACCACAGACAAGGTTTAGACCTTCCGGATTCTCTTGAATGCCGCCATCAATTCTAGCTTATACCATGAAGATTCTGATTAAAGAATCCAAGAGATATCTACTCAATATAGGGTAGAACGGAGGTGGTTGTCAGGCACATGTTCATAGGTGAGAATGATGATGAGTGTCACGGATCATCACATTCATCAAGTTTAGGAGCAAGTGATATCTTGGAATAGAAACAAGCGTGATTGAATGAAAAATAGTAGTAATTGCATTAATCCATCAAGACACAGCAGAGCTCCTCACCCCCAACCATGGGGTTTAGAGACTCATGCCATAGAAGATACACAAAGAAATGTGTAAAGTGTCATGAGGTGTAGATACAATGTCAAAATATCCTATTAATAGTGAACTAGTAACCTAGGGTATACATAAATGAGTAAATGACGTAAAAATCCACTTCCGGGGTCCACTTAGTGTGTGCTTGGGCTGAGCATTGAAGCTTGCATGTGTAGAGACTTTTTCTGGAGTTAAACGCCAGCTTTTATGCCAGTTTGGGCGTTTAACTCCAATTTTTATGTCAGTTCCGGCGTTAAACGCTGGGAATTCTGAAGCTGATTTGCAACGCCGGTTTGGGCCATCAAATCTTGGACAAAGTATGGACTATTATATATTGCTGGAAAGCCCAGGATGTCTACTTTCCAACGCCGTTGAGAGCTCCAGAAAATTCACTTCGAGTGCAGGGAGGTCAGAATCCAACAGCATCTGCAGTCCTTTTCAGCCTCTGAATCAAATTTTTGCTCAGGACCCTCAATTTCAGCCAGAAAATACCTGAAATCTCAAAAAAACACACAAACTCATAGTAAAGTCCAAAAAAGTGAATTTTAACTAAAAACTAATAAAAATATAATAAAAACTAACTAAAATATACTAAAAACATACTAAAAACAATGCCAAAAAGCGTATAAATTATCCGCTCATCAGACTCCGTGAAGATTTGTTGAACTCAGTGGTTCCATTGGAAATACGAAATTTTGCGGAGTTGGTTAATAAGAGTCAGCTAGTAGAGGACTATGCTAAGAAGATAGCTGCAGCTCGGATGAATCGCCCAGGATCTTCTTTTCAGAATTATAATCGGTATACAGCTCCTCAGGGAAGAAATTTTAAGCAGGGAGCAATGCCTTCACGAAGGTACAATCAGAATAGAAATGTTCATGCACGTCCTACAGGAGGGAATGGAGGAAGAATGAGACAAGATATGGGTAAGCGACCCCAGCAGGCGCAGATGCGACCAGTATGTAGGCAGTGTGGAAAGGAGCATGGAAGTAGACCTTGTCAGCTTACAGGCATTATCTGTTTTTCTTGTGGTCAGCCTGGACATATGGCTAAGGACTGTCCGAAGAAGCCAGTACAAGGAATAGATAGGCCGCGACAACAAGGACGTGTGTTTGCTATGACTGCTGATGACGCAATGAAATCAGACTCCCTAATCCAAGGTCAGTGTTATGTCAAATCTCGACTCTTAACTGTACTGTATGACTCTGGTGCATCACATTCATTTATTTCTGTGACTGTTGCGCATGAGTTGGGATTAGATTTCACCATGTTAGATTATAATCTAATTGTTCGTACACCCACATCTCAAAATGCCTTGACTAGTCAAGTATGTCAACAGGTGCCTTTTGTTATTGAGGCTAGGACTTTTATACATGACCTGGTTTGTTTGCCTTTGTGTGGTTTAGATATTATCTTAGGTCTAGATTGGTTGTCTAAGCATCATGTTTTCCTTGATTGTTTTAAACGAATTGCTATATTCCCATCATCTGAAATGCACACTGAACCAGTTGAGTCTTGTACTTTCTATTTGAATTCCCTAAGAGTTATTTCTAGTAATAGTGGGTTAGAGGGCTACGTTCTACTATCGGCTAGCTCAAAAACTAATGAACAAGATTTGGAGCAAATCCGAGTGGTGAAGGAGTTTCCTGATGTTTTTCTGGATGATATACCTGAGTTTCCACCTCAGAGAGAGATAGAGTTTAGTATTGATCTGGTTCCTGGAGCCGGACCAATTTCTATAGCACCGTATCGGATGTCACCGTCGGAACTAGCAGAGTTAAAGAAGCACTTGGATGAATTACTGGGGAAGAAGTTTATTCGTCTGAGTGTATCACCATGGGGAGCTCCAGTGTTACTAGTAAAAAAGAAGGATGGTGGAATGAGGTTATGTGTGGATTATCGGCAATTGAACAAGATCACAATCAAGAACAAGTATCCACTCCCAAGGATAGATGATCTGATGGACCAGCTGAGAGGTGAGACAGTATTCTCAAAGATTGATTTGCGGTCAGGTTACCATCAAATCCGAGTGAAGGAATCAGATATACCTAAGACTGCCTTTCGAACTAGGTACGGTCACTATGAGTATACGGTTATGTCCTTTGGACTGACTAATGCTCCTGCTGTATTCATGGATTATATGAATCACATTTTTCGTCCGTATCTAGATCAGTTTGTGGTATTCTTTATAGATGATATCCTCATCTATTCCAAGACAGAAGAAGAACATGGAGAGCATTTGAGGATTGTGTTGCAAATATTAAGAGCACGGAAGCTATATGCGAAATTGTTGAAATGTGAGTTTTGGGCGACAGAAGTGGAATTCTTGGGACATGTGATCACACGAGATGGTATAACTGTAGATCCTTTAAAGATAGAGGCCGTAGTACAATGGAAGCAACCCAAGACAGTTACAGAAGTTTATAGTTTCTTGGGGTTAGCAGGATACTATCGGCGGTTTATCAAGGGTTTTTCACAGATAGCTTTACCTTTGACTCGCCTTACTAGGAAGGAAGTTCCGTTTGAGTGGACAGAGAAGTGTGAAGAAAGCTTTGAAACTTTAAAGGAAAGGTTGACGACGGCGCCAATTTTGGTGTTACCAGACCCACAGGAACCTTTTGAGGTGTATTGTGATGCTTCTTTTAAGGGACTTAGATGTGTATTGATGCAGCATAGGAATGTGGTAGCTTATGCTTCGAGACAACTAAGACCTCACGAAAGGAACTATCCAACACATGATTTGGAATTAGCAGCAGTGGTCTTTGCACTTAAGATTTGGAGGCACTATTTGTACGGAGCCCAATTTGAAGTTTTCTCTGATCATAAGAGTTTGAAGTATATCTTTGATCAGAAAGACCTTAATATGAGGCAAAGGCGATGGATGGAATTCTTAAAAGATTATAATTTTAAGTTGAGCTATCATCCTGGGAAGGCAAATGTAGTCGCAGATGCTTTGAGTTGGAAGAGTTTGGGCATATCCTGGATGATGATCAAGGAAGAAGAAATGATCTCAGCCTTTGAAAACTTAAAATTATGAATAAGAGAGACATCAAGAGGAATTGTTATGGTGCAACTACAATTAACATCCGACTTTAAGATAGTTATTCAGCAAGCTCAAGCCCAGAATTCAGGAATGCTGACATTGTTAACACGGATGAAGGCAGATCAGTCGGAAGAGGTACGCGAAGATAAAGAGGGAATATGGAGATATAGGAACATAATTTGTGTACCTGCTCAGGAGGACTTGAGAAAGAACATTCTGACCGAAGCTCATGAAAGCAGATTTTCTATCCATCCCGGAACGACTAAAATGTACCAAGACCTGAAGAAGATGTTCTGGTGGCCGGGAATGAAGAAAGATGTAGCAACGTATGTTTCAAAGTGTCTCACTTGCCAGAAGATTAAGGTGGAACATCAAAAACCACCTGGAACCCTGCAACCATTGGAGATACCGCAATGGAAATGGGAAGTGATTACGATGGATTTTGTTACTGGGTTACCAAGAACCTCTGTCGGGCATGATGCAATTTGGGTAATTGTAGATCGATTGACAAAATCAGCGCATTTTCTACCAATTCAAATTGGTCACAGCTTGGAGAAACTCGCTCGGTTATACATTCAGGAGATAATACGATTGCATGGAATACCTTCATCAATTGTGGCAGACAGAGATCCAAGGTTTACTTCTAGATTTTGGGGAGCTCTACAAAAAGCTTTTGGGACGAAGTTGCACTTAAGTACCGCATATCACCCACAGACTGATGGACAGACAGAACGAACAATTCGTACCTTGGAAGATATGTTGAGATCTTGCGTGATGGACCAACAGGGTAACTGGGACAAATACTTGCCATTGATTGAGTTTGCCTACAACAACAGTTATCAACAGAGTATCGAAATGGCACCATATGAAAGCCCTCTACGGAAGAAAGTGTCAATCACCATTATGCTAGTATGACAAGGAGGAAGGCAGGATTTTGGAGCCAGACTTGGTACAAGAAACTACCGAACGAATTAAGCACATTCGAGAGAAGATTCAAACTGCCCAAAGTCGACAAAAGAGCTATGCAAATATTAGGCGTAGGCCCTTAGAATTTAAAAAGGTGACCATATTTTCTTAAGAGTAACACCTACGACTGGAATAGGTAGAGCTCTTAGGACTAAGAAATTGAATCCGTGATACTTAGGTCCTTTTCAAATTCTTAAAAGAGTTGGTCCAGTAGCATACCAAGTAGCTCTCCCTCCTTATTTGTCAAACCTTCATGATGTTTTTCATGTTTCACAACTCAAAAAGTATAATCCCGACGAAAGCCGCGTTTCACAACCAGAGATAGTACAGCTGCGAGCCGACTTGACATATCAAACCCTACCAGTAAGGATTGTGGAACGAAGTGACAAACAGCTTAGAGGCAAGACAGTATCATTGGTTAAGGTAGCATGGGGATAAACTGGGACTGAAGAGTACACATGGGAGCTGGAAGACAAGATGAGAACAGACTACCCATTTCCCTTTTCAGGTAATTGAAATTTTGAGGACAAAATTTTCTTTTAGGAGGGTAGAATGTAACGGCCTAGCCCCGAAGAAACGGCGCTTTCTCGGGATCAAACGGAATTTTTACAAAATTTTTAGGAATTTCTATGCATATAAGCACCTCCACTGCACAGGTGTTGCGTCATCAAGCTGCTGAGTCAGCAGCTTGATTGCACAGGACACCTCTCCTAATCTAAGAAGGCACGTCACGAAGAGTTGCGTTTTTGAGCCACTTTGGGCCCGAATTTCAAAATTCTAATTTTCGTGGTTAGTCTCTATGTGACGAGCCGGTCACGAATTTCGAGAGAAAAATTATATTAATATAATATTTATATATTATTATTTTATTTCAAATATTATATTATTATCTTCTCTACTGTGATTAATGTTGATCTATGTTTAGTAATATAATAACTGAGCTAGAAATCTACCGGTAACGGATAATACCGGCATTCTTAGATGAACTTAGCACTGCTAATGCTTCATCATATATCTTTTATTCTTATGATTATCCAGTTACTAGTGTCATTTACACTAAGTAACTTAATGTTTATCCATTAGCAGTGTAATTACTTAAGTTCTAATACATCTAACTTTAGTAATTATCCTTTTCTGAGATATTTTGACAAGTAACTTTTGGATAATCATCATCCAAAAGCCACGGCCTCCCTTGGACAGCTTGGCTATCATTTTTGTTCTTGGAAAAGCTTAGAACACCATGAAAGAAAACCATGAAACTTCCATGAACACCTGAGCTTCTTTCTCCGTTCTTTCTCAAACCGGAACCCCTATGAAAAATCTAATCTTACCAAAGTGTTCACCTCTTCCTCCTCTTCATTTCTATGTCACTTTTCATGGAGTAAATCAAGGTATGAAGGCTGCTCCTCCTCCTTGAAGGTTCGGCCATGGTGGTTCCTTAAGCTAATGATGTTTTCTTCATGTTTTCTCTTAGGATCTCTTATTCAATCACCAAAAGCTCCAAGAAAAGGTGATTTCTAGTTACCTTAATGTGAGAAAAACCTTCTTTTCATCATCATGAAGCTTCAGCCTTCATGGTTCATAAGATTCTAAAGTTGTTGTTGATGTTAAAATAGGCGTAAAAGTGCTTCTGGAAGCTTGTTTTTGGTGCAATCTTGGACAGCAGCAAAGGAGGTAAGGTTTGGTAAATTAATAAATGATTGGCTGTGTTCTTGAAGTTTTAAATCAGATCTTGTTGCTTGAGGTTTGATTTTGGGTGTTTGTGTGATGGTTTGATCATGAAATCTTGTTGTTTAATGCTTGAAAATCATGTTTATGATGGTTTTGAAGTGGCTGTTGGTGCTGCTGGAAAACATGACATTCCAGCCATGAAAATCATGATTTTTGATGCTTATTTGATGTGCATTTAATGGCTGAAAAGTTTCTCTTTGGTTTGATAAAAATCGGGTTCAAATCGGTTTCCGAAAAGATTGAAAAACTAGCTGAAAATCAAGCAGAAATCTGATGAACTTTTGGAAAAATGTTTTTGGTTTTTGGAAGAACATGAAAATGTGTATTCATGGAGTTTTGGGGTCAAAATGTAATTATTAAAAATTTTGGGGTTGAAAATTAATTAATCAAAAGTTGAAGGGCTAAAGTGCAATTATTAAAAGTTATAGGGGTCAGAGTGTAATTTCCAAGAAGTCCGGGGGTCAAAATGCAATTTTTGAAAGTTAAATAAAATATTATTATTTTAACAATAAAATATTAATATATTATTTTATTAATAATATTATTTAATTAATAATAATAAAATATTGATAAAAAGACAATTTTTCCTAAAAGCCTCAGGAAGGCAGTTTTGAGTCCAGAATTCTCTAATTTCCTTTACTAAACACCTAAGAAGAGGTATAAGAGAAGATATAGAGGTATATGAGGTAAAGAAACAAGATTTTGAAACCTGTGTTTATGTTAAAAAGAAAAGGAGTTAAAAGTGATATAGTTGTGTACCTGACCTTTCAGAGTAAACAGAGAATTGTAAAATGAGCTTTCTGTGATGTTGTAATGCTTGATTTATGATGATTGCTAAGTGATGGAAAGTATGGTTATATGTGAATTATGAGTCTTCGGGCATTGCTTGTGAATGTTGTGCGGAGACGCCCGTATTGTGATGTTGCTTCCTAGACAGGCTGCGGTAGAGTAGTACCAGCCCTGCAAGCTGAATGCTTGGTAGAGGCCTGACTTGCATGCCTGTGGTGTATTGAGACCTGAGCAAATACCAGCCCTGCAAGTCAAGAGCACTTGGTAGAGGGTATGCGGTACTTAATCTGGGATTAAGTTCTGGGATGGCCCTATCTGACTTGGAGGTTCGGATTGCGTCGGGTGTGGGTCGAAACCGACAAATGAGCTCATTACCTGCAGTAGGGACAGACATGCATCATACTTGTTTGTGCATTATTTATTGCTTATCTTCTTGTGTTCTTGTTCTATTCCTTGTTTGTTTGAGCATAACTGTGTGATTGCATATTAATGTGTGAATGTGCATTTACTTCCTATTTTCTCTCTTGTTCATGTGTTACTTTATGTTGCTGTTATGTACATATTACTCTACATTTATTTATACTTCTATGACCACGGACATTATAAATGAACTTAACTGTAAACCCCGACCTTACTAAGAACTCCCCAGTTCTTACCCCTTACACCTCTACAGATGGACACAGGAGTCCTACTCTACGAGATTGATCCACCGTACATCCACGAGGACCCGGTGCGCGGCGACTATTACATCTACTGTGTGGTACCTCGTATCCATAATTATGTAGTTCGTGGTAGACCTTTCCAGTACCTTATTAGGACAGCATACTTTAATCCTGATGCACCCTATGATTTTCCTTTATCTTGGTTACACCCCGGCGGACTTGGGATACCTCATCCTAAGGAGTAGATGCCACCTCCTTCTCCCGACTGTATTTTGTTTGGTAGCTATGCTTTTATGGTTCCTGTGGCCAGCAGTGGTTCCTCTGCTATCACTCCGGCAGAAGAAGAGGACAAGGAAGAAGAAGATCCAAAGGAAGATCCTAACTTCATAATTATCTCCTCTGACAGCGATGACGATGAGCCAAGCGAGGCGCCAGAAGGCAAGCATCACCATTCGCCCGGTGGTTTTCCGTGAGGTACTCTGGACCAGGATTGAGGAGATTTTTTGAGACACCTAGTCTAACTTCAGTACATTAGAGTGTCTCCCTCACTTTTGTTAGCATGATTAGAGGGAATAGGCATATCATAGAGTTAGGCTAGCCTGGGTGCCGGCTTAGGGGCTTTTGGTCAGGCCAGGCCCTGGGGCGTCTTATGTACATATATGTACATACTATATGAGTCACTGATTTAGGGGTGCTGTACTAGAGCTATATGCTTATATAACTGAGCCACTTCTGTAACATGATGTATATTGTAGTGTGTTACTCCATATTCTGTTATCTTTCGTTTTATGTATTTGAATGTTTAATTATCCCTTGATATATGGAGGGTATGCGACTTTAAATTATTCTTGTTTTTTTAAAAAAATTTACTTGTAAAATTTGCGGTGTTTTAACAACGTACAAGCTTATATTTATTAATTAATAATACAGAAAAGGAAAAACAAGTTGGTAACATTCAATTTCTAGTGTGATCTAGACATGCTAGAAGTTGGGTCGTTACAAATCCCAATAAGGAAGACCTCATGGGATGTTCTCCAGATAGAAAGGAGTTCCCTATTGAGGACCTAAAGGAATCTGAGGCTCATATTGAGACCATAGAGATTCCATTAAACTTTCTTCTGCTATTCATGAGCTCTGAGAACTATTCTTCCTCTGAAGAGGATGAAGATGTAACTGAAGAGCAAGTTGCTCAATATCTAGGAGCCATCATGAAGCTGAATGCCAAGTTGTTTGGTAATGAGACATGGGAAGATGAACCTCCCTTGCTCATTAATGAACTAAATACATGGGTTCAGCAAACTTTACCTCAAAAGAAACAAGATCCTGGTAAATTCATAATACCCTGTACCATAGGCGCCATGACCTTTGAGAAAGCTCTGTGTGACCTGGGATCAGGTATAAATCTTATGCCACTCTCTGTAATGGAGAAATTGGGGATCTTTGAGGTACAAGCTGTAAGAATCTCATTAGAGATGGTAGACAAGTCAATAAAACAAGCTTTTGGACTGGTAGAGGACGTGTTAGTGAAGGTTAAAGGCCTTTACATCCCTGTTGATTTCATAATCTTAGACACTGGGAAGGAGGAGGATGAATGCATCATCCTTGGAAGACCCTTCCTAGCCACAGCAAAAGCTATAATTGATGTTGACAGAGGGGAGCTAGTCCTTCAATTGAATGGAGACTACCTTGTATTTAAAGCTCAAGGTTATCCTTCTGTAAACATGGAAAAGAGGCACAATAAGCTTCTCTCGATATAGAGACAAACAGAGCCCCCACAGTCAAACTCTAAGTTTGGTGTTGGGAGGCCACAACCAAACTCTAAGTTTGGTGTTGAACCCCCACATTCAAACTCTAAGTTTGGTGTTGGGAGGTCTCAACAATGCTCTGAACATCTGTGAAGCTCCATGAGAGCTCACTGTCAAGCTATTGACATTAAAGAAGCGCTTATTGGGAGGCAACCCAATTTTTATTTATCTATATTTCTATTTTTCTTTTATGTTTTATTAGGTTTATGATCATGTGGAGTCACAAAACAATTGCAAAAATTAAAAACAGAATAAAAAACACCAGAAGAAAAAGCACACCCTGGAAGAGGAACTCACTGGCGTTTAAACACCAGTAAGGAGCATCTGGCTAGCGTTTAACGCCAGAACAGAGCATGAAGTTGGCGTTGAACACCAGAAACAACTAGCAGTCTGGTGTTTAAACGCCAGGATTGCACCCTGAGGAAAGTTGGCATTAAACGCCAGAAACAAGTAGCAAAGTGGCGTTTAACGCCAAAAATAAGTATAGAGCTGGCGTTTGACGCCAGAAACAAGCATTAATCTGGCGTTAAATTCCATGATTGCATATAGAGGGCATTTTACATGCCTAAAGGGTGCAGGGATGAGAAATTCTTGACACCTCAGGATCTGTGGACCCACAGGATCACCTCAGGATCTGTGGACCCCATGGGATCCCCACCTACCTTATCCCTCTCTCTCACACCTTTTCATAACACTCTTCTCCAAACATCATTCACCAATCACCTCAATCACTCTTCCCCACCACCTCTTCACCACTCACATCTATCCTCTCTTCCCCATAAACCCCACCTACCTTCAAATTCAAAATCTCTTTCCCACCCAAACCCACCCTAAATGACCGAACCTTAACCTTCTCTCTCCACTATATAAACCCTTTCATCCTCATTCATTTTCACTCAACACAACCCTCTCTTCTCCCCCTTGGCCGAAACCTACACTTCTCTCCCTCTCCTCCATATTTTCTTCTTCTTCTCCTATTCTTTATTCTTTTGCTCAAGGACGAGCAAACCTTTTAAGTTTGGTGTTGTAAAAGCATAGCCTTTTTGTTTTTCCATAACTATTTATGGCACCTAAGGCCGGAGAAACCTCTAGAAAGAGGAAAGAAAAGATAAAAGCTTTCACCTCCAAGTCATGGGAGATGGAGAGATTCATCTCAAAGATCCATCAAGACCACTTCTATGAAGTTGTGGCCAAGAAGAAGGTGATCCCTGAGGTCCCGTTCATGCTCAAGAAAAATGAGTATCCGGAGATCCGACATGAGATCCAAAGAAGAGGTTGGGAAGTTCTTACCAACCCCATTCAACAAGTCGGAATCTTAATGGTTCAAGAGTTCTATGCCAATGCATGGATCACTAGGAACCATGATCAAAGCATGAACCCGAATCCAAAGAATTATCTTACAATGGTTTGGGGAAAATGCTTATATTTCAGTCCGGAGAATGTAAGGTTGGCATTCAACTTGCCTATGATGAAAGAAAACGCACGCCCCTACACTAGAAGGGTCAACTTTGATCAAAGATTGGACCAAGTCCCTCATGGACATATGTGTGGAAGGAGCTCAATGGAAAAGAGACTCAAAAGGCAATCCGGTTCAATTGAGAAGACTGAACTTTAAGCATGTGGCTAGAGGATGGTTGGAGTTCATCCAACGCTCCATCATCCCCACTAGCAACCAATCCGAAGTAACTGTGGATCGGGCCATCTTGATCCATAGCATCATGATTAGAGAGGAAGTAGAAGTTCATGAAGTCATCTCTCTAGAACTCTACAAAGTAGCCAAAAAGCCCTCCACCTTGGCAAGGCTAGCTTTTCCTCATCTCATTTTCCATCTATGCTACTTTGCTGGAGTTGTCATAGAAGAAGACATCCTCATTGAAGAGGACAAGCCCATCACTAAGAAAAGAATTGAGCAAACAAGAGAGCCCATTCATAGACCTCAATAAGAGCATGAGGAATTCCCTCATCAAGAAATCTCTGAGATGCCTCAAGGGATACATTTTCCTCCACACAACTATTGGGAGCAACTAAGGATAGGAGCACCAAAATCACTAGGGATCAAGCAACAAAAGCAAGGAAGAGACATAGAGGAGCTCAAAGAGCACCATTGGTTCTTCAAGAGGAAGACGCCACCCTCACTAAGGTTGACTCATTCCTTAATCTCCTTGCTCTTATTTTTTTTTTGTTTTTCGATTTTTATGTTTCGTGTTTGTCTATGTTTGTGTCTTTATTACATGATCATTAGTGTCTAGTCACTATGTCTTAAGGCTATGAATAATTCCATGAATCCTTCACCTTTCTTAAATGAAATTTGTTTTTAATACAAAAGAACAAGAAGTACATAAGTTTCGAATTCATCATTGAAATTAGTTTAATTATATTGATGTGGTGACAATACTTTTTGTTTTCTGAATGAATGCTTGAACAGTGCATATTTTTTATCTTGTTGTTTATGAATGTTAAAATTGTTGGCTCTTGAAAGAATGATGAACAAAGAGAAATGTTATTGATGATCTAAAAAATCATAAAATTGATTCTTGAAGTAAGAAAAAACAGTGAATAAAAAGCCTGTGAAAAAAAGCAAAAAAAATAATAAAAGAAAAAGAAAAAGCAAGCAGAAAAAGCCAATAGCCCTTAAAACCAAAAGGCAAGGGAAGAAAGGATCCAAGGCTTTGAGCATCAATGGATAAGAGGGCCCAAGGAAATAAAATCCAGGCCTAAGTGGCTTAATCAAGCTATCCCTAACCATGTTATTGTGGCGTGCACGTCCAAGTGAAAAGCTTGAGACTGAGTGGTTACAGTCGTGATCCAAAGCAAAAAGAGTGTGCTTAAGAGCTCTGGACACCTCTAACTAGGGACTTTAGCAAAGCTGAGTCACAATCTGAAAAGGTTCACCCAGTCATATGTCTGTGGCATTTATGTATCCAATGGTAATACTGGAAAATAAAGTGCTTAGGGCCACGACCAAGACTCATAAAAGTAGCTGTGTTCAAGAATCAACATACTTAATGGTGGACGAAATTGTGATCCTCAAAGTTGGTCTCTTTGTACTTGTATGAAATTTATTTAATGGCTCTATCAAAAATACCCCAAAGAGATCATGGTGTGATGAATTGGGATCTTAATAATCCCTGGTGTGATCATAACTCCGTTCAACTTAACCAGCAAGTAATACCTTACGTGAGTAAGGGTCGATCCCACAGAGATTGTTGGTATGAAGCAAGCTATGGTCACCTTGTAAATCTCAGTCAGGCAGATTAAATAGTTTATGATGAGTTCGAAAATTAATAATAAACAGAAAATAAAATAGGATAGAAATACTTATGTAGATCAATAGTGGGAATTTCAGATAGGCATGTGGAGGTGCTGTGCTCCTCTTGAATCTCTACTTTCTTATTACATTCATCCAATTTCTTCTTACTCCTTTCCATGGCAAGCTGTATGTAGGGCATCACCATCGTCAATGGCTACTTTTCATCCTCTCGGGAAAATGGTCCTATGCACTGTCACTGCATGGCTAATCGTCTGGAGGCATCACCCTTGACAATGGCTACATCCCATCCTCTCAGTGAAAATGGTCCAAATGCTCTGTCACAGCACGGCTAATCATCTGTCGGTTCTCAATCAGGTTGGAATAGAATCCATTGATTCTTTTGCGTCTGTCACTAACGCCCAGCCTTCAGGAGTTTGAAGCTCGTCACAGTCATTCAATACCGGAATCTTACTCGGAATACCACAGACAAAGTTAGACTTTCCAGATTCTCGGAATCCTACTCGGAATACCATAGACAAGGTTAGACTTTCCGGATTCCTCTGAATGCCGCCATCTATCTAGCTTATACCACGAAGATTCTGTTGGGGAATCTAAGAGATATGCGCTCGGCCTAAGGTAGAATAGAAGTGGTTGTCAATCACGCGCGTTCATAGGTGAGAATGATGATGAGTGTCACGGATCATCACATTCATCAAGTTGATGTGCAACGTATATCTTGGAATAAGAATAAAAGAGAGTTGAATAGAAAATAATAGTAATTGTATTAAAACTTGAGGTACAGCAGAGCTCCACACCCTTAATCTATGGTGTGTAGAAACTCCACCGTTGGAAATACATAACTGAAAGGTTCAGGCATGGCCGAATGGCCAGCCCCCCAAAACATGATCAATGGCCTCCTAAGATAAAGAATAAAACAAAACTGAGACCAAAGATGAAACGTGGTCAAAAGACGTCTAATACAATAGTTAAATGTCCTATATATACTAGACTAGCTACTAGGGTTTACAGAAGTAAGTAATTGATGCATAAATCCACTTCCGGGGCCCACTTGGTGTATATTTGGGCTGAGCTTGATCTATCCACGAGCTGAGGCTTTTATTGGAGTTGAACGCCAAGTTGTAACGTGTTTTGGGCGTTCAACTCCGGGTCGTGACATGTTTCTGGCGTTTAACTCCAGACAGCAGCATGTACTTGGCGTTGAGCGCCATTTTACGTCGTTAATTCCCGAATAAAGTATGGACTATTATATATTGCTGGAAAGCTCTGGATGTCTAATTGCCAACGCCAATGAGAGCGCGCCATTTGGAGTTCTGTAGCTCCAGAAAATCCATTTTGAGTGCAGGGAGGTCAGATTCCAACAGCATCAGCAGTCCTTTGTCAGCCTCCTATCAGAGTTTTGCTCAAGTCCCTCAATTTCATCCAGAAATTACCTGAAATCATAGAAAAACACACAAAATCATAGTAAAATCCAGAAATATGAATTTAACATGAAAACTAATGAAAACATCCCTGAAAGTAGCTTAAACTTACTAAAAACTACCTAAAAACAATGCCAAAAAGCGTATAAATTATCCGCTCATCACAACACCAAACTTAAATTGTTGCTTGTCCCCAAGCAACTGAAAATCAATTAGGATAAAAAGAAAAGAATATACTATAAATTCCAGAATATCAATGAATATTAATTATAATTAGATGAGCGGGACTTGTAGCTTTTTGCTTCTGAACAGTTTTGGCATCTCATTTTTTTCCTTTGAAGTTTAGAATGATTGGCTTCTCTAGGAACTTAGAATTTCAGATAGTGTTATTGACTTTCCTAGTTAAGTATGTTGATTCTTGAGCACAGCTACTTATGAGTCTTGGCCGTGGCCCTAAGCATTTTGTTTTCCAGTATTACCACCGGATACATAAATGCCACAGACACATGACTGGGTGAACCTTTTCAGATTGTGACTCAGCTTTGCTAGAGTCCCCAGTTAGAGGTGTCCAGAGCTCTTAAGCACACTCTTTTTGCTTTGGATCACGACTTTAACCACTCAGTCTCAAGCTTTTCACTTGGGCCTTCATGACACAAGCACATGGTTAGGGACAGCTTGATTTAGCCGCTTATGCCTGGATTTGATTTCCTTGGGCCCTCCTATCCATTGATGCTCAAAGCCTTGGATCCTTTTTACCCTTGCCTTTTGGTTTTAAGGGCTATTGGCTTTTTCTGCTTGCTTTTTCTTTTTCTTTCTATTTTTTTCGCCATTTTTTTTCGCAAGCTTTTCTTTTTTTTTCACTGCTTTTTCTTGCTTCAAGAATCAATTTTATGATTTTTTAGATTATCAATAACATTTCTCTTTGTTCATCATTCTTTCAAGAGCCAACAATTTTAACATTCATAAACAACAAGATCAAAAATATGCACTGTTCAAGCATTCATTCAGAAAACAAAAAGTATTGTCACCACATCAATATAATTAAATTAAATTCAAGGATAAATTCGAAATTCATGTACTTCTTGTTCTTTTGAATTAAAACATTTTTCATTTAAGAAAGGTGAAGGATTAATGGAATTATTCATAACTTTAAGACATAGTTACTAAACACTAATGATCATGAAGTAGAGACACAAAACATAGATAAACATATAATATAAAAAAATGAAAAGCAGAAAGAAATAAGAACAAGGAATGAGTCCACCTTAGTGGCGTCTTCTTCTTGAAGGACCAACAATGTCCTTAAGCTCTTCTATGTCCCTTCCTTGCCTTTGTTGCTCCTCCCTCATTGTTCTTTGATCTTCTCTTATTTCATGGAGAATGATGGAGTGCTCATGATGTTCCACCCTTAATTGTTCCACATTGTAGCTCAAATCTTCTAAGGAAGTGTTGAGTTGTTCCCAATAGTTGTTGGGAGGAAAGTGCATCCCTTGAGGCATCTCAGGGATTTCTTGATGATGAGCTTTCTCATGCATCTCTTGAGATCCGTGGAGGGTCTCTCTTGCTTGCTCCATCCTCTTCTTGGTGATGGGCTTATCCTCTTCAATGGGGATGTCTCCTTCTATGATAACTCCAGCTGAGTAACATAGATGGCAAATAAGGTGAGGAAAAGCTAGCCTTGCCATGGTGGAGGGCTTTTCGGATATTTTATAGATTTTATTAGAGATGACTTCATGAACTTCTACTTCCTCTCCAATCATGATGCTATGAATCATGATGGCCCAATCCACAGTAACTTCAGATCAGTTGCTAGTGAGAATGATGGAGCGTTGAATGAACTCCAACCATCCTCTAGCCACAGGCTTGAGATCCAGTCTTCTTAGTTGAACTGGCTTGCCTTTGGAGTCTCTTTTCCATTGAGCTCCTTCCACACATATGTCCATTAGGACTTGGTCCAACCTTTGATTAAAGTTGACCCTTCTAGTGTAGGGGCGTACATCTCCTTGCATCATGGGCAAGTGGAACGCCAACCTCACCTTCTCCGGACTAAAATCTAAGTATTTCCCCCGAACCATTGTGAGATAATTCTTTCGACTTGGGTTCATACTTTGATCATGGTTCCTAGTGATCCATGCATTGGCATAGAACTCTTGAACCATTAAGATTCTGACTTGTTGCATGGGGTTGGTTATGACTTCCCAACCTCTTCTTCGGATTTCATGTCGGATCTCCGGATACTCATTTTTCTTGAGCTTGAAAGGGACCTCAGGGATCACCTTCTTCTTTGCCACAACATCATAGAAGTGGTCTTGATGGCTTTTAGAGATGAATCTTTCCATCTCCCATGACTCGGAGGTGGAAGCTTTTGTCTTCCTTTTTCCTTTTCTAGAGGATTCTCCGGCCTTAGGTGCCATTGATGGTAATGGAAAAACAAAAAAGCTTATACTTTTACCACACCAAACTTAAAATATTGCTCGCCCTCGAGCAAGAGAAGAAATAAGAGAAGACGAAGAAAAAGAAAATATTGAGGAGAAGGTGGAGTGTTGGTTTCGGCCAAGGTATAGAAGAGGGGGTTGTGTTGTGTGAAAAGGAAGTGGAATTGAGGGGTTTATATAGGAAAATGGGAGAGGGTAGGTTCGGCCATTTAGGGTGGGTTTGAGTGGGAAAGTGTTTTTGAATTTTGAAGGTAGGTGGGGTTTTTGGGGAAGAGTAGATGGATGTGAGTGGTGAAGGGGGTAATTAGGAAGAGAGATTGAAGTTGATGGGAAGTGTGACATGGGGAAGAGTGAAATAGGATTAGGAGGTAAGGTGGGAATATGTTAGGTGGGGATCCTGTGGGGTCCACAGATCCTGAGGTGATCCTGTGAGGTCCACAGATCCTAAGATGATCCTGTGGGGTCCACAGATCCTGAGGTGTCAAGGAATTACATCCCTGCACCAAATAGGCATGTAAAATGCCTTTGCATACCATTCTGGCGTTTAAACGCCGAGGTGATGCACGTTCTGGGCGTTCAACGCCCATGTAAAGCATGTTCTGGGCATTCAACGCCCATATGTAGCATGTTTCTGGCGTTGAACGCCAATTTCATGCTTGTTACTGGCGCTCAGCGCCAGCTTTCCTCAAGGCACATTCCTGGCGTTCAAACACCAGAATGTTGCTTGTTTCTGGCGTTCAGCGCCAGATTCATGCTCTGTTCTGGCGTTGAACGCCAGCCAGATGCTCCTTACTGGTGTTGAACGCCAGTCTGCCTTTCCTCCAGGGTGTGATTTTTCTTCTGCTGTTTTTGATTCTGTTTTTAATTTTTATATTTTTTTCGTGACTCCTCATGATCACGTACCTAATAAAACACAAAATAACAATAAAATAAAATAAAATAAAAATTAGATAAATAAAATTGGGTTGCCTCCCAACAAGCGCTTCTTTAATGTCAATAGCTTGACATTGTGCTCTCATGGAGCCACAAAGGTGATCAGGTCAATGTTGTATAGTCCCAACACCAAACTTAGAGTTTGGATATGGGGTCTTAACACCAAACTTAGTGTTTGGTTGTGGCCTCCCAAGACCAAACTTAGAGTTTGACTGTGGGGGCTCTTCTTGACTCTGAACTGAGAGAAGCTCTTCATGCTTACTCTCCTTTATCATAGAGGGATGGCTATGTGCCTTAAACACAAGGTAGTCCCCATTCAATTGAAGGACTAATTCACATCTGTTGACATCTATCACAGCTCCTGCTGTGGCTAGGAAAGGTCTTCCAAGGATGATACACTCATCCTCTTCCTTCCTAGTGTCTAAGATTATGAAATCAGCAGGGATGTAAAGGCCTTCAACCTTTACTAACACATCCTCTACTATTCCATAAGCTTGTCTCAATGACTTGTCTGCCAATTGTAATGAGAACAAGGCAGGTTGTACCTCAATGATTCCCAGCTTCTCCATTACAGAGAGTGGCCTAAGATTTATCCCTGACCCCAGATCACATAGAGCTTTTTCAAAGGTCAATGTGCCTATGGTACAAGGCATTAAGAATTTTCCAGGATCTTGTTTCTTTTGAGGTAAAATTTGCTGAATCCAGGTGTCTAGTTCACTAATGAGCAATAGAGGTTCACTTTCCCAAGTCTCATTACCAAACAACTTGGCATTCAACTTCATGATAGCTCCTAAATATTGAGTGATGAGCGGATAATTTGTACGCTTTTTGGCATTGTTTTTAGTATGTTTTTAGTGTGTTTTAGTTAGTTTTTAGTATATTTCTATTAGTTTTTAGTTAAAATTCACTTTTTTGGACTTTACTATGAGTTTGTGTGTTTTTCTGTGATTTCAGGTATTTTCTGGCTGAAATTGAGGGACTTGAGCAAAAATCTGATTCAGAGGCTGAAAAGGACTGCAGATGCTGTTGGATTCTGACCTCCCTGCACTCGAAGTAGATTTTCTGGAGCTACAGGAGCCCAATTGGCGCGCTCTCAACGGCGTTGGAAAGTAGACATCCTGGGCTTTCCAGAAATATATAATAGTCCATACTTTGCCCGAGATTTGATGGCCCAAACCGGCGTCCCAAATCAGCTCAAAACTGCCCGGCGTTAAACGCCGGAACTGGCACAAGAATGGGAGTTAAACGCCCAAACTGGCACAAAAGCTGGCGTTTAACTCCAAGAAGAGTCTCTACATGAAAATGCTTCAATGCTCAGCCCAAGCAAACACCAATTCTGGATCCCTCTCTGGGGCCGAAGCCAATGATCACTACTATCACTTATGTATTTTCAACGGTGGAGTTTCTACACACCATAGATTAAGGTGTGGAGCTCTGCTGTACCTCGAGTATTAATGCAATTACTATTGTTGTTCTATTCAATTCAGCTTATTCTTGTTCTAAGATATTCATTTGCAACCAAGAACATGATGAATGTGATGATTATGTGACACTCATCATCATTCTCACTTATGAACGAGTGCCTGACAACCACTTCTGTTCTACAAGCAAACAAGGCTTGAATGTTTATCTCTTGGATCCCTTGATCGGAATCTTCGTGGTATAAGCTAGAATTGATGGCGGCATTCAAGAGAATCCGGAAGGTCTAAACCTTGTCTGTGGTATTCTGAGTAGGATTCAATGATTGAATGACTGTGACGAGCTTCAAACTCGCGATTGTGGGGCGTTAGTGACAGACGCAAAAGAATCACTGGATTCTATTCCGACATGATCGAGAACCAACAGCTGATTAGCCGTGCCGTGACAGGGTGCGTTGAACATTTTCACTGAGAGGATGGGAGGTAGCCACTGACAACGGTGAAACCCTACATACAGCTTGCCATGGAAAGGAGTAAGAATGATTGGATGAAGACAGTAGGAAAGCAGAGAGACGGAAGGGACAAAGCATCTCCATACGTTTATCTGAAATTCTCACTAATGAATTACATAAGTATCTCTATCTTTATCTTTATGTTTTATTCATAAATCATCCATAACCATTTGAGTTTGCCTGACTAAGATTTACAAGGTGACCATAGCTTGCTTCATACCAACAATCTCTGTGGGATCGACCCTTACTCGCGTAAGGTTTATTACTTGGACGACCCAGTACACTTGCTGGTTAGTTGTGCGAAGTTGTGATAAACAGTTGAGATTGCAATTGAGTGTACCATGTTGATGACGCCATTGATGATCACAATTTTGTGCACCATTGAGCAACTTGCTCTCCAGTCATATCTTCATCCTCTTCAGAGGAAGAATAGTCTTCAGAGCTCATGAATGGCAGAAGGAGATTTAATGGAATCTCTATGGTCTCTATTTGAGCCTCAAATTCCTTTGGATCCTTAATAGGAAACTCCATCTTGCTTGAGGGACGTCCCAGGAGGTCCTCTTCACTAGAATTTTCATCCTCCTCCTCCCTTGTGCATTTGGCCATAATGATTAAATCAATGGCCTTGCACTCTCCTTTTGGATTCTCTTCTGTATTGCTTGGGAGAATACTGGGAGGAGTTTCAATGACTTTCTTACTCAGCTGGCCCACTTGTGCCTCTAGATAATGGAGGATCTTGTTTCACTCATGAAACTAAAAGTGGCCTTTGACAGATCAGAGACTAAATTGGCTAAATTAGAAGTGTTTTGTTCAGAATTCTCTGTCTGTTGCTGAGAAGATGATGGAAAAGGCTTGCTATTGCTCAGCCTATTGCGTCCACCATTGTTAAAGCCTTGTTGAGGCTTTTGTTGATCCTTTCATGAGAAATTTGGATGATTTCTCCATGATGAATTATAGGTGTTTCCATAAGGTTCACCCATGTAATTTACCTCTGCTATTGTAGGGTTCTCAGGATCATAAGCTTCTTCAGAAGCCGCCTCTTTAGTACTGTTGGATGCATTTTGCCATCCATTCAGACTTTGAGAGATCATGTTGACTTGCTGAGTCAACACTTTGTTCTGAGCCAATATGGCATTCAGAGCATCAATTTCAAGAACTCCTTTCTTCTGAGGTATCCCATTATTCACGGAATTCCTCTCAGAAGTGTACATGAATTGGTTATTTGCAACCATGTCAATTTGTTCTTGAGCTTCTGCAGGCGTTTTCTTTAGGTGAATGGATCCACCTGCAGAATGGTCCAATGACATTTTTGAAAATTCAGATAGACCATAATAGAATATATCTAATATGGTCCATTCTGAAAACATGTCAGATGGACACCATTTGGTCAACTGCTTGTATCTTTCCCAAGCTTCATAGAGGGATTCACCATCTTTTTGTTTGAAGGTCTGAACATCCACTCTAAGCTTGCTCAGCTTTTGAGGAGGAAAGAATTTATCCAAGAAAGCCATGACCAGCTTATCCCATGAGTCCAGGCTATCCTTAGGTTGTGAATCCAACCATATTCTAGCTCTGTCTCTTACTGCAAAAGGGAAAAGCATGAGTCTGTAGACTTCAGGATCTACTCCATTCGTCTTTACAGTCTCACAAATCTGCAAGAACGCAGTTAAAAACTGATAAGGATCTTCAGATGGAAGTCCATAGAACTTGCAGTTTTGTTGCATTAAGGCAACTAATTGAGGCTTAAGCTCAAAATTATTGGCTCCAATGGCATGAATGGAGATGCTTCTTCAATCAAATTTGGACATGGGCTTGGTAAAGTCACCAAGCATCCTTCTTGCATTATCATTATTGGGTTCGGCTGCCATCTCCTTTCAGGTTCAGGATCAATTTCAACAAGAGTGCCTTTTTTCTTGTTCCTGCTCATATGAAATAGAACAAAACTGCAAGAAATTCCTTTATGTTAGTAGAAAAAGAAGGGGATAGAAGAAAGAAAAGTAAAGAATCCAAACACAAGGGATAGATTGGGTTCGGATTTTTAGATGAGGAGAGGTGAAGAGAAGTGTTAGTAAATAAATAATTAAATAGAATAAGAAAAGAGATAGAGAATTTCAAAAATAATTTTGAAAAAGTGGTTGGTGATTTTCGAAAATTAAAGATAAGATATGATTAAACTTAAAATTTAAAACAATTAAAAAGAATTTTTGAAAAAGAGAGAGGTATTTTCGAAAATTAGAGAGGGATAGGTAGTTAGTTGGTTTTGAAAAAGATAAGAAACAAACAAAAAGTCAAATAGTTAGTTAAAAAAAAATTAAATTTGAAAAGATGAGAAGATAAGAAGTTAGATAAGATATTTTGAAATCAAATTTTGAAAAAGATAAAATTTTGAAAAAGATAAGATAAAAAGATAAGATTTTTAAGAAAAATGCATTTTGAAAAAGATTTAATTTTTTAAAATGACTTAACTAACAAGAAACTACAATATAAGATTCTAGGATTTAAAGATTGAACTTTTCTTAACAAGAAAGTAACAAACTTCAAATTTTTGAACCAATCACATTAATTGTTAGCATATTTTCGAAAATATGATATAAAAAATGAGGAAAAGGATTTTGAAAATAGTTTGAAAAAGAATTTAAAAAGATAAGATTTTTAAAATTGAAATTTTGACTTGACTTGTAAGAAACAACTAATTTTAAAAATTTTTGACCAAGTCAACCCAAAATTTTGAAAATTTGGAGAGAAAAAAGGAAAAGATATATTTTTGATTTTTTGGAATTTTTAATTATGAGAGAGAAAAATACAAATATGACCCAAAACATGAAAATTTTGGATCAAAACACTTAATGCATGCAAGAACATTATGAATGTCAAGATGAACACCAAGAACACCTTGAAGATCATGATGAAAATCAAGAACATAATTTGAAAAATTTTTTTTTTGATGCAAAGAAAATATGCAAGACACCAAACTTAGAAATTTTTAATGCATGGACTCTAACAAACGAAAAATGCATATGAAAAACAACAAACAACACAAAACAAGAAATCATCAAGATCAAACAAGAAGACTTGTCAAGAACAACTTGAAGATCATGAAGAACACTATGAATGCATGGAATTTTCGAAAAATGCAAGAAATTTTTTTTTTTAAAACATGCAATTGACACCAAACTTAAAAATTGACTCAAGACTCAAACAAGAAACGCAAAATATTTTTTATTTTTATGATTTTATTATTTTTTTTGGATTTTTATTAATTTTTTCGAAAATAAAGTTTTGAAAAATGAAAAAGAAAAGAAAAATTTTGAAAAAGATTTTTGAAAAGTTTTTTGAAAAGAAAATTACCTAATCTGAGCAACAAGATGAACCGTCAGTTGTTCATACTCGAACAATCCCCGGAAACGGCGCCAAAAACTTGGTGGACGAAATTGTGATCCTCAAAGTTGGTCTCTTTGTACTTGTATGAAATTTATTTAATGGCTATATCAAAAATACCCCAAAGAGATAATGGTATGATGAATTGGGATCTTAATAATCCCTGGTGTGATCATAACTCCGTTCAACTTAACCAGCAAGTGTACTGGGTCATCCAAGTAATACCTTACGTGAGTAAGGGTCGATCCCACAGAGATTGTTGGTATGAAGCAAGCTATGGTTACCTTGTAAATCTTAGTCAGGCAGATTAAATAGTTTATGATGAGTTCGAAAATTAATAATAAACAGAAAATAAAATAGGATAGAAATACTTATGTAGATCAATAGTGGGAATTTCAGATAGGCATGTGGAGGTGCTGTGCTCCTCTTGAATCTCTACTTTCTTATTACATTCATCCAATTTCTTCTTAATCCTTTCCATGGCAAGCTGTATGTAGGGCATCACCATCGTCAATGGCTATTTTTCATCCTCTCGGGAAAATGGTCCTATGCGCTGTCACTGCATGGCTAATCGTCTGGAGGCATCACCCTTGACAATGGCTACATCCCATCCTCTCAGTGAAAATGGTCCAAATGCTCTGTCACAGCACGACTAATCATCTGTCGGTTCTCAATCAGGTTGGAATAGAATCCATTGATTCTTTTGCGTCTGTCACTAACGCCCAGCCTTCAGGAGTTTGAAGCTTGTCACAGTCATTCAATACCGGAATCTTACTCGGAATACCACAGACAAGGTTAGACTTTCCAGATTCTCGGAATCCTACTTGGAATACCACAGACAAGGTTAGACTTTCCGGATTCCCATGAATGCCGCCATCTATCTAGCTTATACCATGAAGATTCTGTTGGGGAATCTAAGAGATATGCGCTCGGCCTAAGGTAGAACGGAAGTGGTTGTCAATCACGCGCGTTCATAGGTGAGAATGATGATGAGTGTCACAGATCATCACATTCATCAAGTTGATGTGCAACGTATATCTTGGAATAAGAATAAAAGATAGTTGAATAGAAAATAATAGTAATTGTATTAAAACTTGAGGTACAGTAGAGCTCCACACCCTTAATCTATGGTGTGTAGAAACTCCACCGTTGAAAATACATAAGTGAAAGGTTCAGGCATGGCCAAATGGCCAGCCCCCCAAAACATGATCAATGGCCTCCTAAGATAAAGAATAAAACAAAACTGAGACCAAAGATGAAACGTGGTCAAAAGACGTCTAATACAATAGTTAAATGTCCTATATATACTAGACTAGCTACTAGGGTTTACAGAAGTAAGTAATTGATGCATAAATCCACTTCCGGGGCCCACTTGGTGTATGTTTGGGCTTAGCTTGATCTATCCACGAGCTGAGGCTTTTATTGGAGTTGAACGCCAAGTTGTAACGTGTTTTGGGCGTTCAACTCCGGGTCGTGACGTGTTTCTGGCGTTTAACTCCAGAGAGCAGCATGTACTTGGCGTTGAGCGCCACTTTACGTCATCAATTCCCGAATAACGTATGGACTATTATATATTGCTGGAAAGCTCTGGATGTCTACTTTCCAACGCCGTTGAGAGCGCGCCATTTGGAGTTCTGTAGCTCCAGAAAATCCATTTTGAGTGCAGGGAGGTCAGATTCCAACAGCATCAGCAGTCCTTTGTGAGCCTCCTATCAGAGTTTTGCTCAAGTCCCTCAATTTCAGCCAGAAATTACCTGAAATCACAGAAAAACATACAAACTCATAGTATAGTCCAGAAATGTGAATTTAACATAAAAACTAATGAAAACATCCCTGAAAGTAGCTTAAACTTGCTAAAAACTACCTAAAAACAATGCCAAAAAGCGTATAAATTATCCGCTCATCACTTAACTAGGAGAATCAATAACACTATCTGAACTCTGAGCTCCTATAGATGCCAATCATTCTAAACTTCAAAGGATAAAGTGAGATGCCAAAGCTGTTCAGAAGCAAAAAACTACTAGTCCCGCTCATCTAATTAGAACTAAGCTTCATTGATGTTTTGGGATTTATAGTATATTCTCTTCTTTTTATCCTATTTGATTTTCAGTTGCTTGGGGACAAGCAACAATTTAAGTTTGGTGTTGTGATGAGCGGATAATTTATACGTTTTTTGGCATTGTTTTTAGGTAGTTTTTAGTAGGATCTAGCTACTTTTAGGGACGTTTATATTAGTTTTTATGAAAAAATCATATTTTTGGACTTTACTATGAGTTTGTGTATTTTTTTGTGATTTCAAGTATTTTCTGGCTGAAATTGAGGGACCTGAGCAAAAATGTATTAGGAGGCTAACAAAGGAATGTTGATGCTATTGGATTCTGACCTTCCTGCACTCGAAATGGATTTTTTGGAGCTACAGAACTCGAAATGGCACGCTCTCAACTGCGTTGAAAAGTAGACATCCAGGGCTTTCCAGAAATCTATAATAGTCCATACTTCAGTCAAGTTTAGATGACGCAAACTAGCATTCAACACCAGTTCCATGCTGTATCCTGGAGTAAAACGCTAGAAACACGTCACAAACCAGAGTTAAATGCCAAAAACACGTTACAACTTGGCGTTTAACTCCAAGAGAAGCCTCTGCACGTGTAAAGCTCAAGCTCAGCCCAAGCACACATCAAAGTGGGCCCCGGAAGTGGATTTCTGCACTTAGACTTATTTCTGTAAACCCTAGCAACTAGTTTAGTATAAATAGAACTTTTTACTATTGTATTTATATCTTTGATCAGTTTATGCGATCTTAGACATTGGGGGCTGGCCTCTCGACCATGCCTGGACCTTGTTCTTAGGTATTTTCGAGAATTAATGCAAAGTACTACTGTTTTTCTATTCAACTCTCGTTTATATCTATTCTAAGATACCCATTCGCGCCTCAGAACCTGATGAATATGATGAATATGTGACGCTCATCATCATTCTCACCTATGAATGCATTCCTGACAACCACTTCCGTTCTACAAGCAAACAAGCTAGAATGAGTATCTCTTGGGTTCCTTAACCAGAATCTTAGTGGTATAAGCTAGAATCCATTGGCAGCATTCTTGAGAATTCAGAAAGTCTAAACCTTGTCTGTGGTATTCCGAGTAGGATTCAAGGATTGAATGACTGTGACGAGCTTCAAACTCACGAGTGTTGGGCGTAGTGACAGACGCAAAAGGATCAATGGATCCTATTCCAGCATGATCGAGAATCGAAAGATGATTATCCGTGCTGTGACAGAGCACCTGGACCATTTTCATTCAAAGGACAGACGGTAGCCATTGACAACGGTGATCCCCCAACATACAGCTTATCGTGGAAAGGAATATGCACGATTGGATGGAGACAGCAGGAAAGCAGACGTTCAAAGAGCCATACAGCACCTTCATATGCTTATCTGAAATTCCCACCAATGAGTTACATAAGTATCTCTATCTTTATTTCATGCTTTATTTATCTTTATATTCAAAAACCATTACAACCATTTGAATCCACCTGACTGAGATTTACAAGGTGACCATAGCTTGCTTCATACCAACAATCTCCATGGGATCGACCCTTACTCACGTAATGTTTATTACTTGGACGACCCAGTGCACTTGCTGGTTAGTGATGCGAAGTTGTGAAGAAAGTGCTGAGATTATAAATGCGCATACCAAGTTGAGCGCCATTATTAGAGATCACAATTTCGTGCACTAGCATACTATTAAGATTTAAGACTAAAAAGATGAAAATTAGAGGCTTAGAGGTTTGAAATTTGTTTGAAAAACACAAAACCAATATTTGCTGAAAATAGGGTCACGCGTACGCGTGAGCATACGTATTACCATTCATGCATACACATTAGCACCATCCCAAAATGACTGACTGCGTATGTGGATTTTTGCGTACACACGCGTACGCGTGTGCTATGCGTACGCGTGAGCGTGCGTTTTGGCCCATTTCACGTATGCATTACCATTTACACATACGCATATGGGCCGGCCAGACGTATGACAATGTATGCATATCCATACAATGCAACAGCACCAAAAAAGTTGCTAAGTCCAAAATTTTCAATTTGCACACCAAACTTTGATCGAGCATAACTTCCTCATTTTAAAACATTTTTCCTCCGTTATTCAAACGGCATAAACATCTTGGACCAAATTTTATTTCTAAATAAGTTTGACATAAATCATAGGTTTGGAGTTCAAGTTATGCTTTACCAAAGTTGGCCAAAATCAAACTTTTCACCAAAACCAATAAATCTCAAATTTCAAAACTCTTTTCAAAACTCTTTTCAAACCTTACCAATTCGGCCTCAACCACATTCCCACTTCCTTACTCATTCCAGAAGTCATTAATTCTCAATTTTATCAATCTTAACTTAATAATCCAAGTTCACAATTCACAATATACATTATTAATTTTCAACCTTCCATTTTCATCAAAGCCCACAACCAAAATGTTCAACATACAAAACCAATTATCCATATCAAGCACAATTTTAACTTCAACTCAACCTTTATACATGCCAAATATCATCAAACACAAATCACATGCGTCATCAACAAGGACATCAATTCCTCCTTCAGAAAAACAATAACCACATAATCTAAACAATCCATTATAACCAATCAACAACATCTCAAATTTGATTCCTATCCTAGGGTTTCTAGCCTAAATTTTCACATTACGTTACATTTTAGATACAAGAAACCGAAACCATACCTTGGCCGGTTTCCCGCTCAACCCGGAATACCTCCAATTCAACTCATCCTCAACTTTCAAGACTCCAACACCTCCAAGATCATATTTCTAGCTTGCAAATCACCTCAAGCTTCCAAAATCTGCATCAAGCTCCAATCCATTTACATATATACCTTGCCTAACATGCATAATATGCACCCATACATACAACTCAATATCTAATCACAAAAACTCAAGTATTTGACTTAGGGTTGAGAATGTTACCATACCCAAGGATCAAAGAGGCAAGATTAAGCCTTTCCCTCAAACTATTTGGATCCAATAACATCAAAAACTCAAAATCTCAACACAGTTTACCCAATAATTTTGAACTCAAGGGCTGCAAAATCAGAGAGGGATTCATGGCTTACCTCTTGAATAAAGTTTTGGACTTTGTAGAGCTCAAATTCGCGGTCACGTGACCACAAACGGTGCGGCAATCAGAGCTCCGGATTAAAAGTTATGATCAATTGAAATTTGAATTGAATGAGGGAAAGGGTTTCATGCTCCCCCTTTCTCTTTCAGCATGTTTATGTTTCATGTGGGGAAGGAAGGACTATGCCCTTCACTTAATTGGCTATTGGGTTGGGCCAAGGGCCCAATACAGGACCCGGTTGGCCCAGTTCGGCCTGTTCGGCACAATCTTGGGCCAAATTCTTTAAAATTAGTGTCGAAATTCTCATTTTAATTTTCTATATCATATTAAACTATAAAATTTCACTTTTTAATTTTCTAGAATAAATTTTAATTTGTAGGTTAATTATTCATCAATTAACCGGGTTTTACAAAATCCAATCCAATGCTGTTTTGAATTGACTATTTTGTTCATGTGGATCGTTCAGAGGGCATGGCCAACAACCATTTGACCCGCATTTACAACCTCCATGAAAGGCTTGACAAAATACTGACAGCCAACAAGAATGAGATTCTAGATCTTCTGTCGAGGATCGAAGCCAACGGTAAAGGGATCTTGTAACACCACCATGTGATTGCTGAGTTTGAGAATCCCTAAGGAGAATAGGCAGAAGCTAACTAATGGTGCTTTTGGAAAAGTTCTTAAATCTACTCAGGTCCAAGTATATATTAGTATATATTAGAATATAATATCATCATCATTTGTGTGAATTTTTTCTCAATTTTATTACTTGTGTATTTACATAGGAAGAAATCATTTTGCCTCCCTGGGTTGCTCTGGCAGTTCGTCCAAGGCTTGATGTTTGGCAGTACCTTCGTGTCAATGTCCATGCTCTTGTTGTAGAAGAGTTGCAAGCTGCCGAGCACTTGTGCTTCAAGGAGGAGCTTGTTGATGGAAGGTAAATCAATTCCTTTCTTCCTTTTTGTCTTGTTTTGGTGCATGCATTCAAGTTTTTTGTTGCTGTAGTTCTAATGCCAACTTTGTTCTTGATTTGGACTTCGAGCCCTTCGCTGCCTCCTTCCTTCGCCCAACTCTTAACAAGTTTATTGGTGACAGTATGCAGTTCCTTAAATGCCACCTGTAAACCCCGTAAAATTAGCGAATAATTAATCAATAAATTAATTTTTTATAAAAGAAATTAGAAATGCAAATTTTATAGTTTAATTGGATAGAGCTAATTAAAACAAGAATTTTGACACCAATTTCAAAAAATTTGACCCAAGATTGGCCGAACCAATTAAACCAGTCGAACCAGACCCGAACTAGGCTCGTTGGCCAAACTGACTCATCAAATAAAGTGAGCTTCAGCTCATTCTTTCTCTTCCATATTCAGGAAATGCAGATGCACAACCAAGAAAGAGGGGAAGAACATTTCTAAGGTTCCAAACCCTTGCATAGATTTAAATCCACGTAACTTTTTATCTGGAGCTTCGATTGTCGCATCGTTTGCGGCCACACGTTCATGGCGTCGAGGATGGAAAAGCCACATTTTCTTCCTCAATATCTTCACCTTTAGTTTTGAAATTTATGAACAAAGGTATTGAAAATTGTTAAATTTTGGTGTTTAGGTTCGAATTAGCTTAAGAGAAATGCTTAATCTTGCTTCATTGGTGCTTGAGTAAGGTGAGAATTATAGAACACTAGCTAAGTCATTGATTTTTATGATTTGGGTATTAAATTTTGGATATATATATATATGTAAAAATGTGAATTAGGTTGGTGTATATGAAAATTAGAGCTTGATTTAATACATTGGAGGCTTGGTGGAGTTTGAGAGTCATTGTCTTAGAGATTTTGGACCTTTGGGGTTGTGATTGGTGCCTTGGTGGTATCTCAGGTTATACGTAGAAACTGGCCAAGGTATGCTTTAGGATTCTCGTATTTAATGTGTAAGGTTTTGTGAAAACTTAGGCTAGATGACCATAAGCTAGGTGTGAATGTTTGAATGCGTTAAATGTTTAGTACCTTGATAATGATTATGGATTTTCAATTGATTTTTAGCTTGATAACTGATGTTGGTGATGGAATATAATGTTATATGGTGAATTAGTAATAATTGGCAAGGTATTAAGAAATGACTATGTATACGTGATGAAGGATGATGATCTTGTTGTTTAGTTGGGTAATTAGTATATAGGATTGTGCATATAAGAGTAAAATTGATTAAGCTAGGATGTGGAGGTTTTGGCATTTTAAAGAGGTTTGTTGTTGTGCTGGATACATGTATAGGAAGTGGGAATTAAGTTTGATTTTAATGAAAATTGAGGTTTGAGGTTTTTGTGAAAAATTGATTTTTAGCCAAACTTTGGTGAGCCATAACTTCGCTTTCGGACCCCCAAATTGTTTCAAGTCTGTTTTATATGAAAATTGGTTTGTTAAGTTTACGTCGTTTGAAGAACAAAAAAAACTGATTTAAAAAAAAAAGTTATGCGTGTCGGAAGTTTGGGATTAAAAATTGAAATTCTGCAGGTTTTCAAACTTAGCCAAAAATTGTTTATAAAACGTAGGACCATGCGTACGCATGACCTGGGATTTCTGCGTACGCGAATTTCCTTTACGCGACCATGTGTTTCTGTTTGACATGAATGCATGCGCGTTGTAACACCTCAATTACCCTAAGCTTTACCTCTAGCCGTAAGGCAAAGGTTAATAAGAGGTTACGACAGTTCTACGACTTATACATATATACATATATATATATATATGTATATATTAAGAAGGAATTAATATATTCTAGAAGCCTGATGAAGGATTAATAATCAAATTACAAAATTACAAAAGCGTGAGACGTCACACGAAACTAACGCATAAGATACAAGGTATAGGTGTAAGAGAATAGAACATATATAAATATAAGAATATAATAATCATAGAGAACTAGTTGCAGCTTGCGGAGTTTAAGTCGACTAGTTATAAATAGAAATATACAGAGTTTTAGAATTAAAACAGCTTATACAACCTATCTCTCAAGTAAGCCTCTAACGCCATAAAGTTAAAACACAAAAAGATGTGAGAATAACTATAACAAAGTAATATAAATTAAACCAAGGAGGAACCATACTCCGCCCTGTCACCATATCTGCAATCTCACTGAAGTAGATTATGATCTGCATCTGAAAAACAACAACAAAGTATGGAATGAGAACCGGAGGTTCTCAGTATGGTAACAGTGCCCAATGGTGTAAGATGTAAGGACCTGGGACGCCAGAGGCAATTCTAGAACTCCACATCACATACTGATATTCAAGCTTAGAACAAAATAAATAAATATAATAAGAACTTGAACCATAAACCAAGGTTGTCTAAACCTAGGGTAATTCTAACTAATACTAATCACACCGCTGTATCCCACAGCCATCGCCAACCTAACCTCCGTGCGATCCCATTGCCACTGCCTACCTAACCTCCTCAGCATGAAACAATCACAATTAATGCAAACAAGTAAAACACAAGTAGAAACATAGGAAGCAAGTAGTTCAAGTAAGCAAATAGGCATGTGACACAATTAGGCGAACTCACGTAATCAAAGCAAACAAGCACATAAAAGATGCATATGATGAATATCTGTCCTATTGGCTCGTGATATCACTTGTCGGATCATAAATGCCAACCCGACACATCCTTTCGGATGTTGCTTTTCTGCCGCACCCACGAATATAGTGTCGGGCACACTCTATTGACCCACAGATATAGTGCCAGGCACACGCTATTCACCCACGGATATAGTGCCGCTCACACTTGCATGCATAACCCAATGATATAGTGCCTGGCACACTCTTGCAGCAGAAAAGATTATCAATCATAATTCAATCCCAAGGACATAATACCCTGCACACTATCATACTTAATCCAAGGATATAGTGCCTGGCACACTCTCATTATTTAACAAGATCATCATTCCTCTTTGAGTCCTCAACTCATCATAACCATCATCATTTCATCACTTCCATTCCAAGCTCATTAGTTCATCAATTTCCCAATTCATTGTCAACAACCACCATATGCACCACTCTTCCTTCCCTCTCAACTAACTCTTCTACAATACACCAGAAACCTAAACCTCTGTCTGCTAGGTTTAAAAAAAAAACCCGAATCAAACCCCCTAGGACCTTTTCCATGTTATAGTACCCGAAAATAAGTCAAAGAGTCTTAAAATGGTGTTATAGAAGCTTACCATCTTGTCGGGAAGGTGAAACAGTTGAAAACAAAGTTTAAAATTATAAAACAAGGCGTGCGCGTCCGCACAGGGGTGTGCGTGCACACACCTAGGAAGATTTTGAAAGTGTGCGTACGCACAGGTACTATAATAAATTCTGTTCACACACACATGCTGTGCAAGCGGCCCTAACAGACGTCCCTTCCCGACTTGTGCGTGTGCACAAGGTTGTGCGTCCGCACAGGTCGTGATTCCTCATTGATGTGCGGGCGCACAACCTATGCTAGCGCTGCTAGCAGAGCCCTTTCCCCTGCCTGTGCGTACGCACAGGTCTGTGCGTCCGCACAGAATAACATTTTCACAGGGTTGTGCGTGCGCACAAGGCTGTGCGCGCGCACATATCAGAAATCCTAAAATTCTGCAACTTTGCAAAATTTCAGATTTTCAATACCAACTTTGAATGATCATAACTTCCTCTACAAAATTCCAAATTTTGCAAACTTTATATCAAATCGAAGGGTTTTCAATAACCTTTGATTCTAACCCAAAATCAACAAATTTTGAAAGCTGAGTAAAAGTTATGATCAGACAAAGTTCACCAAAAATCCATTTTTACCCAAAATCTCATCAACTCAAATTTTGACCAACCCTCAATCCAATACCAATTCAATCACATATCAACGATACCAAAACAGCTCAAAATTCATACAAACACTACCTCAACCATTTTCTCACTCACACAACCTTCTAAACCATTCAATAATTCTAAATCCAACCTAATTCACATTTTTCCAAATTTCCATTAACCTTATTAACTTCAACATGACTTCTCACCATTTCTATCCTTATTCAACTATACCACATCCAACATTTAATATCTCAATTATCAACCCCTTCAACACTCATCAATCCAAACATCAAATATAAAATACCATAATCAATCTTCCACCAACACCTTCAACAATCATCATTCTTTCACTATCAATCTTCCTCAACAACCTCATTCATGCTTTATACCAATATTCAAAAATATAGATTCATTCAAAATTCAATATACCTCATACCTCAACATCATTATTTAACATCTAAAAAATCAAATCATCAAGAATCATCAACCAACCCACATCAACAACCACTATAAATCTTCATCAATTCCAACAATTTATCATCAAACAATAACTAACATTAACCAACATCATAATACATAATTAGCACTAATAATCCTCAACAATCACCATCATCATACATATACCACAACAACCACATATCCAATTCAATCCTATCCTATGGGCCACTAGCCTAAGTGTCCATAAACATTACATATTACATAAAGAAAACCGAAACCATATCTTGGTTCTATTCTCAATATGCTCAAACACCAAACTTGATTCCAATCAAACTTCCACCAAGCTCTAAAAACAAGCTTCATACATACAACATAACCATACATTAACAACTAAAGCTCATACTATACCAAACCACAAGGATAAAGAGGTTCCATACCTTAGCCAATGAGATTAGGGATAAAATCCATCAATTACCCGCTACTAGAGATCACCTAACCAACCAAAACCACAAAATCTACTCAAAACCATAACGTCAAAAATGCAGAAATCTAGGGCACAAAACTGGGAATTGAGACACGGTTTCTTGCCAGATTTTTTTAGATAGAAACGTAGAGCTCAACGAGAGCTTCGCATGGCCACAAACGGCTCATCAATCGGAGCTTCGGATCAAAAGTTATGGCTTCTGGGAGGTAGAGGTGAAAAGTGCACTCTCTTCCTCCTCTCCTCTCTTCAAAACCGCCGCTCTCTCATCAAAATGGGGGAGAATAGGCTGAGATGCTCATTAAATGAGCTTATATATGTTGGACCTTGGGTCCGGTCCAACTCATTAGCGTTTTTAGTCCGTTTGGCCCACTTTGGGCCAAAACCTTTAAGATTAATGTCTGGTTTTCGATTCTAAATTATTTTTTATCTTCTCAAAACAATAAATCAATTTTCAACATCTTATTTTCCCAAAATATGCAATACTGGACAGACTAGAGCCGGTACTGCCAGCTTAATCGCTAGTACGCATTTTTACAGGAACTTTTCGAAAGAAATACATTTTCCAACTCAGAAAAATGCACTGAAACCAAATTTCTCATTTATATTTTCAAATTAAAACTTCTAAATTTTGAATATATTTTGTGCACAAATTATTTCACTAAAATGGTTTTACGTGAAAACGCGGGTTCTTACATCCTCCCCTCCTTAAAAAGATTTTCGCCCTCGAAAATCCGAATCACGCGATGGGATATATATATACATATATTCCCCATGAAGCATCCTACTTTCAACGTTACTAATCCAACAAGTTGCCAAGGCACCTCGTTCACCATCATCCTACCGTGTCAACGTTCTCTCTCGCCAACTCCTCCATAGAATAGTTCACTTGGATAGGCAGAAAATGAGCAAATTTGGTTAAGCAAAACACGACCACCCATACCGCATCATACCCCACTTCCACTAAGGAATCTCAATTAGGTTGTATCATTCCGGACGGCTTTTGATACTCTATCTTTGCCTTCTAACAGGTCAAACACTTGGATGCCACAGTAGCTACATCACCTTTCTCCCCAGGCCATCACGACATCTTCTTTAAGTTATAATACATCTTCATGCTTCTGGAATGAACAGAAAATCTTCAAACTTCCGACATCCTGATTGCAACCTCTCCCCTTATCTCTCCACAATCTTTCACCATCCTTTGTAAATTCTTCACGCCTCTTATCACCAACTGGTTGCAACAATTTCTGAAGCTTCCGCTCATCTTGCTGAGCCTTCTGAATCTCCGTTTTAAACGTGATTGAAATCTACAACTGGCTCAAACAAGCTCTTTCGGCCACCTCACCAATGTCTAGCTTAAGATCCAAAACTTACCCTCTAACTCCTTTTACTTGATTCTCACCCAAGCAATTGTTAAAGATTTCTGACCCAATGCATCTGCGATCACCTTCGCCTTTCCAGGATGATAACTCAATTCAAAATCATAATCCTTTAGCAACTCCATCCGTCTTCTCCAACACATTTTAAGCTCTTTCTGATCGAAGACATACATGAGACTCTTATGATTAGAAAAGACGCTAAACCTCACTCCGCACAGGTGGTGCCTCCAAATCTCCGGTGCAAACACAATCGCCGCTAATTCCAGATCATGAGTTGAATAGTTCACCTCATGCGGTCCCAATTGACACGATGCGTAAGCCACCACACTCCGGTAATGCATCAACATGCAACTTAAACTCTTCAGAGAAACGTCATAGTATACTTCGGACGGTTCATGCAGTTCCAACAAGATTAAAGCAGGTGTTAAAGTTAACTTCTGCTTCAAAGTCTGAAAACTCTCTGCACACTTCGTCATCCAAACAAAGGCACTTCCTTTCTTGTCAATCCTAGCCATCGGTAATGAAATCCGGGAAAATCCTTCAATGAATCTCCGGTAATATCTGGCTAAATCCAAGAAGCTTCTGACTTCCGTCACCGTTGTCGGTCTTTCTCATCCCATCACCGTTTTCTACCTTATAAGGATCTATGGTCATTCCTTCCTTGCTCACCACATGACCTAAGAGCTTCACTTCTCCCTTCCAGAACTCACTCTTCGACAACTTGGCGTACCACTTCTGCTGCGTCACTCTGATTTATCGTCACAAGAAATCCAGAAATCCTTTCTTTTAAACCAAAATACCGATTTTGTAATACTTTTCAAAACCTTTAAAACAAGTCCAATCTAAATGAGTCCAATGTTAAAACCTTATCAAAAGAGTCAAAAACCTTTGATTGGTAAATCAATCATTTTAAAGCATGATTTTCCTAAATTCATTGTAACCCTTAAATTTGAATCCATTTTGATAAGTTAGATTTACACCCAAAATCACAAGACAACAAAATCTCAGGACTCACTTTCCTTTTAAAATCGTATCACTTGATCAAAAATTCAAATCCTAGTTTCAAACCTAAATCAGTTAAACCAAAGCTCCAAACCAGATTTGAAAATCACTCTAAATCTTAAAACGGCAAAAATCATAGTTAAAAACCGTAAGGACGTTAGTCGGTATTTCCGTTGCCACTAGTGCTGAACCGCACCCATCGCTCACACAGGGAACCACCAAAACTTCTAGTCATACCTGGTAACCGTTCCGGCATGCCAACTCGGATAGTTCGTCATCACAAGTCCGAAATCCTCGACTACCGTCGATAGAATCCTCCTTTCCCATGGTTTACTTCCAACAAAACTCTAAGTTCCTTAAATTCTAACGATGACTTTACAAAAGATAGAACCAAACTAACCTCAGGTCCAGGCAACATAAGACTCAAAGTATACGCTTACCTATCGTTAGAGGATCCGACCCCGTTGCCTCTCGTGCCTCCAAAGCAAACACACGGCCTAGTTGCTGACTCTTACCCACACCTTGGTTCCTCCCTCTACGGCAGTCCTTAGCAAGGTGCCCTAGCAATCCGCAAGTGTAGCATCGACCATCTCCCTTTTCCATGTGGAACTAAGTGTTGTTGTTCTTTTTGAAATCCCCTTGACCTCGCAGATGTTGAGGAGTTTGTTCATTTCATTTAAAATCCTGTCCCTTTGGTCCAAGATGATCGTCACGCTCCCTACTAGTAATTCCTCTAGAAGTCTCCTTTAACGAGGCTACCATTTTCGCGTATTCTTTAACCACTCTTGCCTTGTTCACCAAATCAGAGAAAATACGAATCTCCATAGGAGCCAAAATAGTCATGATGTCGTACTTCAAACCCCTTTGATACGTGATACACTTACAACTTTCATAGGTTTTCGAGGCACCCTGACACGCCGTAGAGAACCTACAAAGTTCCTCAAATTTGCTAGTATAATCTACCACAGACACAGAACCTTGCTTCAACTGCATCAGTTCCATCTCATTCACTTTCCTTGCAGACTTAGGGAAGTAAATCTTGTAAAAGGCCGTTTGAAATACATCCCAAGAAACATCAGCATTCTAGAGCTGTAGCAAGCGGCATTTTTCCTGCCACCAATGCTGGGCCTCTTCCCGAAGTTGGTAAGCAGCAAATACTACATATTGGTTATGCGGGACATGCTGCACTTGCAGTGCGTGTTCCATTGCTTGGAACCAGTCATCCGCTTTCATGGGATTAGTTGAACATCGAAAACTCAGAGGATAAACCTTGAGAAAGGTTGCCAAGGTCATCAGAGCACCTCCCATGTTATCTCCGTTTCCTCCCGCATTCTCATTCACATTTCTTTTACCATTTTTGTTTCTGTTTTCGGCCGGTTGGCCTAACCTCTGCACAGCTTGCAGAGTCGTAGTAGCGGTAGCCCCCATGACGTTTGCAAGATTTGCCAATGCCGCCATGAACTCGACATGGTTATCGATCGATTGCTCATTCTTACTCTTTTCTCATGAAACGCGTATGACCTTGTCCACGAGTGGCCATTGGGTTCCTGTCTACACCAAATAATCGATATCAATGTGATCAGTCTCAATATCAAAAGCCTAGTGCTTCAATTATCCCAAATAGGCACTCATAAACAAGCATGCTGTGAATATCAAGTAAATAACCTAATAGCATCAAAGAAAAGACACACAGAGTATGCAATGAAGCACAATCAGTCCATTCCTCAAGCTCACGAGGATGAACCGCTCTGATACCACTAAATGTAACACCCCAATTATCCTAAGCTTTACCTCTAGCCGTAAGGCAAAGGTTGATCAGAGGTTACGACAGTTCTAAGGCTTATATATATATATATATATATATATATATATATATATATATATATATATATAAAGAAGGAATTAATTTATTCTAGAAGCCTGATGAAGCATTAATAATCAAATTACAGAATTTCAAAAGCGTGAGACGTCACACGAAGCTAACACATAAGATACAAGGTATAGGTGAAAGAGAATAGAACATATATAAATATAAGAATATAATAATCACATAGAACTCGCCGCAGCTTGCGGAGTTTAAGCCGACTAGTTAGAAATAGAAATATACAGAGTTTTAGATTTAAAATAGCTTATACAACCTATCTCTCAAGTAAGCCTCTAAGGCCATAAAGTTAAAACACAAAAAGATGTGAGAGTAACTATAACAAAGTAATATAAATCAAACCAAGGAGGAACCATAGTCCGCTCTGTCACCATATCCGCAATCTCACCGAAGTAAATTACGACCTCCATCTGAAAAATAACAACAAAGTATGGAATGAGAACAGGAGGTTCTCAGTATGGTAACAATGTCCAACAATGTAAGATGTAAGGCCCCGGGACGCCGAAGGCAATCCTATAACGCCACTCACATACTGATATTCAAGCTTAGAACAAAATAAATAAATATAATAAGAACATAAACCATAAACCAGGGTTGTCTAAACCTAGGGGAATTTTAACTAATACTAATCACACCTCTGTATCCCACAGCCGTCGCCAACCTAACCTCCGTGCAATCCCATCGCCACCACCTACCTAACTTCCTCAGCACCAGACAATCACAATTAATGCAAACAAGTAAAACACAAGTAGAAACATATAAAGCAAGTAGTTCAAGTAAGCAAATAGGCATGTTATACAATTAGGCGAACTCACGTAATCAAAGTAAACAAGCACATAAAAGATGCATATGATGAATGCCTGTCCTATTGGCTCGTGATATCACTTGTTGGACCATAAATGCCAACCCGACACATCCTTTCGGATGTCGCTTTTCTACCGCACCCACGAATATAGTGTCAGGCACACTCTATTGACCCACGGATATAGTGCTGGGCACACGTTATTCACCCACGAATATAGTGCTAGAAACACTTGCATGCATAACCCAAGGATATAGTGCCTGGCACATGATAAACCCCAATTCCGTGGTTTATCTTGTTCTTATTTTAGGGGATTTTATCACCTTTTCCCAGATTTATTCAATAAAAAAGCATGGTTTTGAAATTCTCCCTCAATTTGTGCTTAAATGTAAAAATACGCTTTTTAGGCCCTTAAATTAGTGATTTTGATTCAAGTTAATTCCATTCAATGCCTTGATGTATTTGTTAGTGATTTCAAGTCCATAAGGCAAGTATTGGATGGAAGAAGTGAAGGAAAAAGCATGCAAAGTGGAGAATGCATGAGAAAATAATGATTGGGAGTGCATCAATGGACGCGCACGCGTACCAGGCGCGCACGCATAGAAGTGACATCGCATGGCGATGCGTACACGTATATGGTGCGTACGCGTGGATAGAAAATTGCCAAATGGCGCGGACGCGTACATGACGCGTACGCATCGATGCTCGCACGTGATTCGCTTAAAGACAAAATGCTGGAGGCAATTTCTAAGCTGTCCAGGCCCAATTCCAACCCATTCTTGAAGCTATTTCATGTAGAATTCCAGTTAGAGCAAAGGGGGGAGCACTTAGTTAGTCAACATGAGCCTTTAGTTAGTCTTCTAGAGAGAGTATCTCCCTTTTCTCTCTAGAATTAGGTTAGGATCAGGATAAATTCTCTTAAATCTAAGTGTAATTTCTTGATTTCATCTTGTTTCCTTCACAATTTCTTATTCTAATGTCTTAATTCTCTAGTTTCTCTTGATAAATTCTTGTTTTGTGCTCTTTTATATTGATGAACTCTTGTTGGATTCCCTTTTCTTTTAATGCAATTTTATGTTTCCATGCTCTCTTTGATGTTTATTTTCATTGATATTGTTGATTTATTGCTCATGATGGTTATAGATCTTGTTAATTCTTGCAATTGGTGATGTTTATTTTTCTTGCACTCTAGTTGTTTGATGGAATGCTTCCTTTAGTTTAAGAGTAGTTTTATCTACTCTTGGCCTAGGCTAAGGGATTGAGTTACCTTGAGTCATTCGGTCTCAATGAATTGGTGATTGAGAACCCTTGGTGATCAATTTGATACTCATTGATACTAACCCACTACTAATCTAAGTAGTAGATAGGTTGGGACTTATGGGTTGATGTCATCAAGCCTATTTAACGTACTTCAAGCCTAGGAGTAGATATTACGTAGTTAAGGCTTTTGGAAATAGACTTAATAGGTTGGCCTCTCATAATTATCAATATATGGTTTGTAGACAAGGATGGTGATCTCAATTACCTATGTCTAGCCAGGAGTATGTTTCCTTCCTTTTATCAGTTAATTGTTTGTTTACTTTCTTGCCCATTTACTTTCTTGCCAATATAAAACCAAACCCCCTTTAATCCCTTTGTTCTTTCAGAGCCAATAATTGAGCATTTCATTGCAATCCCTTTTGAGACGACCCAGAGTTCAAATACTTCGGTTAATTCTTATTTGGGGTTTGTTATTTGTGACAACTAAAATTTAATTTGATGTGAGAGTTGTTTGTTGGTTTGGAGCTATGCTTACAACGAAGTTCTTATTTCTACAAGATAAATTCTAGACCGACAATGATCGTCGACATCAAATTAATGGCGCCGTTTCCAGGGATTGTAATGGTGTTATGTTATTGGCTATTGTGAATATATGAATATGTTTGTCTTTTGTTTGTTGGGTAGTTTTTGTTAGGATTAGGACTTTGTTGCTTATTCTTTGTAGCTTTTGTTTTTATTTACCATTATGAATTCTCATCATCACTTTGGCTATGAGTTTGGCTCAAATTATGTTGTAGGGAATGGGAACTACAATGGTGACATGCATCAAGGATGGAACAATCAAAGATGGGAGGAGTATCAAGGGATTGATCAACCTTCTTGGCAACAACCCCCTTCCGAATCAAGTTTGACAAAAGTGCTTGGAGATATGACTACTCTCCTCACGGAGATGCGCAAGGACCAAAAGTCATTTTATACTATCCAACCCGTTCAAGCGCCACCCCAACAAGACTACTCTCTGGTTTCCGATGGGTATAATTCCAATCCTAATTCATACCAACCCAATGGATGTGGTGACCCTTATTATAGTTGTCAACAACCACCACCACATGCTTACGAATCACCCCCTCAACTTAATTTTAAACCACCATACTCACAAGTCCCCTATCACCAAACACCTCATTATGACCCTAATCCTTATCCACCATACCAACCACCTTATGAGCCATATGAACCATACATGGAACCACCACCATTCCAACACAATTACTCTCAAGAACTACCTCTATACCCTTACCAAGATGAACCGACTTCCAATTATGAAACTTCCCTCCCAACCAATGAACCTTCTTTTCCTCGACCACCTTCTATGGATGATTCTCCCCAAGGATATACTCGCTCTTGCATCCAAAGGCAAGAAGAGAACCAAAAGGAGTTCAAGGAGCCAGAAGCCAAGATAGCCACCTTGGCAAAAGCCGTTCACAACATAGTCTCCTTCCGCCTGTGCCTATGCGATCAAGGCACTCCCATTGTTGAAGGTGGAGAAACAATCAAGGAACTTAGTGAGGGAGTGAATTCAAAGCTCCAAGGTGAAGAAGAGGAGTTGAAGCAAGACTTGAACTAAGAGGAGGAAGTTGAGGTTCTTGATGTTAAGAAAGTGGATAACGAGTTGAGGGAAATTGATCAAGAAGTGGATTTCATCATTCGCGAATTTTTGTCCACTTTGACCAACCCCCCTTGATACCAACATTGAGAAGGGTATGCAACATCCGAAGCAAATCATGGTTGAAGATTTTAGGAAGATTGACCAAGAGGAAGATTCAATCATTGATGACTTCCTCTCTACAATTGAACCTTCTTCCATGGAGCTTGATGTGGAGACTAAAGAAGAAGTGAATGTTGTAGAGGAAGAGCAGAAGGGAACGGATCTCGCATTGGCTAAGTGTGGGGAGGTCCCCCTTCCAAAGTCACCATCACTCATTACAACATTCAAGTAGGTAAAATTCTTGTACCTAAGCTTTACCTTCTTACTTGAGTATGGCTTGATTGAAAATGATGGTTAACTTAGAGTTCTTTGTGGAATTAAGAGTAAGAGAGAGTTGTGTAGTGGTTGGAAACATCACTCTAAGTTCATGATGGTTGCATGCTCAAAGTGAAATAATAATGGTTGGCATAGAACCAAATTGTTTGGGTCTATAAAGAGGAGTTGGTGTTCTAAGGAGAATTCTATGCGCTTACCACCCAAGTTGAATCATGAGGATCAGTTAAAAGATGAGTGTGAAGATAAAATTTGGGATCCCGGATCACAATATGAAGACCAATTTTGGGAGCTCATATCTTGGGAAGAACCTCGCCCAAGCTTGCTGAAGAAGGTTGGAAATTCTGACAACCGATCGAGGAGCAAGCATTCTTGGAGGTTCAAGGATAAGAATAAACATAAGCCACCATGACAAGGAGCCTCCCAAATGTCCAACTTAAGTACTCCACCAAGACAAGGAGTACTTGGTGGGAGACACCCCACCATGGTAAACTCTTTCCATTCTTTTGTAGATATAATAAATGAATTGAGTTGCCATTGTAGGTAGTTCTTTACTTCCTTGCAAGTTTGTTTTGGTTGCTATGTTGTTCATACATTTTATGCATTGAATAAGGATGATTCTTTGAATTTGAGTTTTTGTTTGGATTATGATTCCCCTCAAATTATTGAAAAATCCTCAAAAATTCAAAAATATGTTTGAATTTGTAATTTTTGTTGGTTTTTGAGTCATAGAGAAGGTTAGGAGTACTTTTAGGATGCTTATAGTGTCTAAAAAAAAGGGGTTGATGCACACGCACGCGCACATGACGCGTACGCGTCGATGTGCTGCTGCAGCATCCAAGCCAAGGACCCGAGAGTTGTGCCAACTCTGGGCCAACTTCATGCCTTTGGCCCAGACCTCACACACCTGGACGCATACATCATGCATTCGTGCCCATCTGCATAGCCACACCCATGCGTAGGCGCACAAGGCGCTCTCGCGCGCATCCCATATTTTGTCCATCCACGCGGACACGTAGGGTGCGCGCACACGTAGATTCAAAAAACCATAACCCCCATCCACGCGAGCCGTAGCGCAGTTGCGCCTAAAACCTCTCTTCTCCCTCACCATTTCTCCTTCTCATCCCTCCTTTGCCCCCTTCCCTCCGTGCCGCCGTCCCTTCTCCTTCTCTCACTCTTCGCCAACCCTCTCTTACTCTTCCTTGGTTCACCGCCGCGGTCACCTCCATCGCTGCCGGTGGACCTCATAGCCACTACCAACCATCCTCTGCTCCTCCAGTCACTCCTTTTCTTCTCTTTCTCTTCGTCACTCACCCCCTATTCCCTCTGCCCTTGCTCTGTTTTTGCCATTCCCTGCCCCTGCTCCGCGCCACCACTCTGCGTCGCTGTGAGCCCAGCCCTACCGCCATCATTGGTGGTTCTGCATTCCCTCTATTTACTATTTTCTTCCCTTCTGTTCCCAATTCTGCTCCTGCTACTCGGCCAGGTTCCACCCTGCCCTGATGCTATGTTTCTTTACAGTTTAATTAATTTTGTATGTTAATTTTAGATAGAATAATTGTTGATTTTGGTTATTAGGATTAGATAAAAATACATGTTGTTAGGTAGTTTGGATGTGGTTAGAGGATTCTAGGCCTGATAAGTGCTCCGTTCTTGTTTACTGCTTAATTATTGCATGCTTGGTTGAATGCTAGCTGTTGCTGCTGTTTTGGATTCTTGTTCTTGCTATGTTGAGCTTTTGGTTCTCATGTGTTTCCTTGTTGAGTTTCATTGTATGATTGTGTTTAACGCTGCCTGAGCATATGTAATCCATGTTCTTATCATGCTTGTTGCAGATTTTGGATTCGTACGTTTATATTCTTCTATTTACTATCCGGGAACGTCTAATTTACTATCGGAATGCTGCCCGATTTTCTACAGATAGTCTTGTTCTTCAACTTGTACCTAGGATTGAACGTGCAAATTTTTCAATTTAGGTTACTAGACCTTACCAAGTTCAATCCATAGGCTACTTGGTTAGCATCCCGTAGTTGTTTTATTTCCCGTTGATAGGTATTGAAAGGGTTGAGCCAAGAAACTCTTTGTCAAATTTTTGTGACAATTAGTATCTTGCCCACCCTTATGTTTTCAATTTGAACCTTCATGTGGGTTCACTTTCCAAGTTAAGTCAATGCACCTTGACTTTTACTAAACCTGTCATTTGACTTTGATTTGTGATTTTCTTCATTAAGGTTCACACAATTGATTGGCAAATTTCACTAGTGTAACTCTTTTGATTCAAAACTATTTTCAATGTGCTTTTTGTTACACATAGTGAATATCTCACATCCTTATGCCAATCATTGCACATCTAGTGACCATGGCATTGTTGATGACTATTTTCATATTACATGCTTTCATGCAAAATTCCATATTTCATCATCAATGATTACATCGCTCTCATGAATGTGAACATGCGTATTAATGACAAGTCATCTTAGGCTAGTTTCACAAGCCTATTTAATTAGTTTTCACTTGGTTTTCATGCATTTATAGGCAATAAGTAAGTGTTTGGGTGAGAATTTCATGCTTGTCTTGATTCAATCAAACATTGGTAATTCTATGCATTTTCATTAGATTTCTTACAAGATTTAGTTGATAATATGAATGATGCAAGATTTGATGATTGTGCCAAGGTTTTGATGTATTTGTTTGGTTGATGATAGGTGAAATGATGAAGGAAAAGGAGCAATAAAAGCACTAAAAGAAGAATCATACTCCCAAGGTGGCAAAAGAGTTGGAAACAAACTCAAAGAGGCTTTTGAGTTAAGCAAAGAGGATTTGCAACTCTGACCTCTTCACACTCCAACAAGAATAACTCGAGCTACAAAACTCCAAATGAGATGATTTTAGTGGCATTGGAAAGTAGACATCTAGAGCTTTCCAAGAATATATGGCACTGCATGGTAGACACTAAATCTGAGGGAGAAAACTTGCCACGAAAGTGCATAGATGAACATGGTATCAACCTGCAGTAAGGCCAGCTGATCTCTTCACCTTCCATGGAGGATAACCTAAGATGTAGAGCTTGGAATGACGCACTCTCAATTGCATTAGAAAGCAGACATCCAGAGCTTTCCAATCATATATAATAGTATGGGGTGAACCTCAGGGATGGGCATCAGAAGCTAACGCTAAGTTTGGCCTCCAAATTGCCAACGCTCAAAGAGTGAGCGCTACGCTCACTAAGTGAGCATTTTCGGCCTCCAAAACAGCATGACCATGCCTTCTTCAAAGGACCATACCTTAAGCTACAGATGTCCGATTGATGCGCTTCTAGTTGTATTGGAAAGCTGACATTTAAAACTTTCCAATGATATATAGAAATCTATATTTAGCATGAAATTGAAGCACAAGTGAAATGCATCTTTAAGGCCTAAAAACCAATCACAAAATGAAGCCAGCAAGGTTCAAAGAGGGGAACCAAGCAAGCCCAGCGCTCAAATACTCCAGCGCTAAAAAAGTGAGCGCTACGCTCACTAAGTCACCTTTATTGTGACTTTCACACAACGGAATCAACAAGTAGCACTATGTTAAAACAAGTAACCAAACGCTATGAAGAAAGGCTTGGTTCGAAGCCTAGGCCAAGGCAATTGACCGCTGCGTTGCTTTAGTTAACCGAGCGCTCCCCTGGAAGGTTCCCACACACCAAACGAACTTGAACCAAGCAACCTTGATCCATGCCTCCAAACCACTTAAACCAAGCCATCCGAATCCACTATTCTTCAAATCCAAAGCAAGCAAAGCCCATGTACATGACTCAAAGGCACAAGAAACAATTAGATTAGGAATTTCATTTTAATTGTAATTTGTTTTCAATTTCAGTTTTATTTTTTATTTTTATAAAAAGCCTATAAAAAGACATTAGTTTCATTTTAGAAAAAAGGCTGGCTTTGCTAGAAAGCATTAGGAGTAGGGTAGAAGGCTCTGGTAGAGAGCTTAACTTTCTTTTCCTCTTCTACAATTTTACATTTCTGTTACAATTGAATTCAAGTTGGCATATGGAAATTTTCAATTTCTAAAATTTTCTGCTACACTTTTCTTTCTTGCAAATTTACTTTTTGCAAGTTTACATTTGAAATTGTTGAGATCCAAATTTACTTTTCCTGCAAATTTGCAATTCTGTTCTTCTGCAATTCAACTTTTCAATTGAGCTTGATTTACTCTTCCTGTAATTCTGAGCAATTCTCTTCTGCAATTTCACATTGACATTGAGCTTGATTTACTTTCCTGCACCTTAACATTTTATGCAATTGTTCTGATTAATTGATCTATTGCCTCCTTTACTTTCTAGCACCCAGCTTCCTTTACATTTGATGCAATTTACATTTCTTGTCATTTAAGATTCTTTCAGTTTACATTTCTTGCTCTTTAAGATTTTGCTCATTTACTTTCTGCAATGTTAAATTCACTGCTATTTACATTCTGTTGCTTCAATTTCACTTTAATTCACCAATGTTAGATTGACTAGACTAATCACTCACTAAAGTTGCTTGATCCATCAATCCCTATGGGATCGACCTCACTCTAAGTGAGTTTTACTACTTGATGTGACCTGGTACACTTGCCGGTAAGTTTTGTGTTGGAATCTAATTTCCAACCTATCAAGTTTTTGGCGCCGTTGCCGGGGATTGATTTTGATCGACAATGATTAAGTGGGTGAAAAGTCTAGATCAAGCATTTTCTTTATTTTTGTTCTCTGTTTTAAACTTTAGCAAGGTGTTTGTGTTTTTGCCTCACTAAGAAATTCTTCTCTGAGATATGAATTTTAATTTTCATTGGTGTTGTGTTTTACAAAATTCAAATGGAGTTCAACTCATCTTATGATCAAACAAATTTTATGGGATATTACCCACCATCACCAATCTCTAATGGTGGCTGGGAATATCACCAAGAAAATACAAATTCTGAGCACTCCAATCCATGGAGATTTGCTTCAGAGACATAAGATGAGTAAGAGAATCATATGGGATATTTCTCTCCACCACAAAATGATGCAAGTCATTATTCTAATGGTGGCTGGGAGTATCACCAAGAAATGATAAATGATCAAGCAAATCAGATGAGATATTGTCCAGAACCACAAAATGATTTATGTCATCATCCTCATGGTAGCTGGGCACATCAATAAGAGTATAAACAATCAAGTGAAATGAACTATTTCCCATAGCCACAAAGTGACTCATATTGCTATGATACTGACATAAATTGTGGCTGGGAAGGGAATTTCAATGTTTCATCCTTTGTTTATCAAGGAACATCATCATTTGATTGTGCTGTCAATGCATACATGGAAAATCGTTCCCTAATGCCACAAGATGATTCATAATGTGATGAATTCAACAATTCTTAAAGTTGTGCTTGGGAGAATCAAAATCAGAAAGCATTTGATAATTCATACTCCGCTTATCAAGAGCTATCATCACTTGAGCAAATCTTCAATTCATTTATGCAAAATTGTCCACCCTCACCTCCCAGTTTTTCATCTGAAAATTCTTCATCACTTAACTATCCCTTGACACAAAATCTCTTCCAAAACTCACAGTCCACACAAACTTCCATGAACTAAAGCCTCTCAAGGCTTGAAACCATACTTGAAAGATATGAAAGGGAAGCACAGAGGTCTTGGAATTACCAAGAGAACTCCCTCAAAAACATGGAAGTGCTGCTAAATCAAATATTAAGTGTAAAGGAGGAAGTGGAAGAGTAAGAAGAAAAGGCCCCTATGTCAAGCAAATTTTCAGTGAAGAATGAGGTTGTGGAGATAGTTGAACCTGAAACTACATATCTATAGAAGCCAATTGAAGTGACAATAGAACATAAAAATTCCTTCCTAAAGGACTTAATGGAAAGTCATGAAGAAGGAATAGAGGAAGACAATCAAGAGAAGGCACACTCAATTGAGGCAGAGAAGTGCATAGAGGAAGGGCTCATGGAACCACCAATTCAAAAGGCTTTGGATGAAGATAAAACTCTAATAATCACACAGCAACCAAGTCTTGAATCCAAAGAAGTGAAGGCAACTAACAAGAGCACCAATCCTGTCCCTGATCCAGCAAGCAAGCTCAATCAAGCCATTTAGAAAAGGAAGCTTGCTGAGGAGAGCCCAAGACAAGGGACACTAGTTGGGTCATCTCTCCCTTTGAGGTCATTCCTCTTAACAAACTGGAAGAAGAGGAAGAAAATAAAGAACAACATGTCAAGCTAATGACTGATGGTGTTTTTGTGGAAAACAAATTTCCAACACACAAATCCAACCGGCAAGTATACCGGGTCGCATCAAGTAGTAATAACTCACAAGAGTGAGGTCGATCCCACAGAGATTGATGGATCAAGCAACTTTAGTGGGTGATTAGTTTAGTCAAGCTAACATTGGTTAGTGAGAATTGTTGCAGCAGAATGTAAAATTGCAGTGAACATAAATTACAAAAAGTAAAATGGCAGGAAACTTAAATAACAAGAAAGTAAATTAGCTGAAACTTAAATTGCAAGAAAAGTAAATTGCATGAAAAGTAAAGGGGGGTTGGGTGCTGGAAATTAAAGAGAGCAATAGATCAAAACTCAGAAACTCTTGCAGAAAGCTTAACTTGCAGGAAAGTAAATTGGGATCATGAACAGAAATGTAAAATGAAGAACAAGTGCAGAAGAATTAAATTGCTTGAAAGTAAATTGAAAGCCAATGGAACAGTAAAAAAACAGAAGAGCAGCCAAGAACTCAACTCAATTGCAAAATAAAATTGAAGATCTCAGGGAATCAAAGAGACTAGAAAACAAGTCTAGATCTCACTCCCTTCCTTGATTCAACAGAAAACAAGTTTGATGAAGAAATAGAGATGGAAGCAGCAAATGAAAACTCAAATTCAATCCTCAATTTCTTAGAAATCTGCAGAAAATAAACAAAGAGAATTCTCAAAGTGAGAATGAAACAGAATTCCTCCAATCTCACTCAAGATTCAAAATAGAAAAGAAAACTAAGGGAGAGAGCTATCTATTCCTAATGCTCCCTATTGGAGCCAACTTCCTTTTTTCAGCTCCTATTAATGCCTTTTTATAGGCTTTACAAAATGAAAAATGAAAATGAAATTAAAACAAATTACAAAAATGAAAATCCTAATTTAATTGATCCATGTGCCTTTGAGTCATGATGTGGGCTTTGCTTGCTTTGGATTTGAGGAGAAATAGGTTTGGTTGGCCTTGATTCAATTTAGAGAAGAATTGAATTTAATGAAATTTTGGTTGAATTTTGGCCCATGTTGCTCCCAGGAGGCTGCCCTGCCCTTGTGGAGGGCAGGGCAGAAAATGATGCATCTGGCCCATTGGTGCGTGCGTGTGATGCGTTGGTGCGTGCAGGACGCTGCCCTGCCCTCGCGGAGGGCAGGGCAGAACTTTTTGGTGCGCCAGAATGGTGCCCGTGCGTGCTGCTGGTGCTGCCGAGACTTCCCTTGGTGCGCCAGAATGGTGCGCTGGCCGTGCACCACAAGATGCTGCCCTGCCGTTGCCGGGGATTGGTTTTCGATTGACAATTCTCAAATTGGAAGTTAACTAGATTGAGCATTTTGCTTGTTTTGTTAATTCAGTTCAAGTTACTTGTTGAATTTTAATTTCTGCACTTTGTTACTTGCTTTCTTTCTTTATGCCTTTAAATTCAAGCAACTAACTCACTGACTCACTAACTATTTGAATTAATTCCTCAACTGCTCTAACCATACTCTTCCATTAACCAAGAGTATTTCACTTGTTTGTTGCCTGTGCTGTGTTCTTGTATGACAGGTAGGAGAGGAGAGACATCAACTCCTCCATATACCGAACCAGAGAGGACCCTTCATAAACTTAGAAGGGAAGCAAGAGGGAAGAGAGTACTGGGAGAAGAAGAATTTGAAGGAGAATCTGAGGACAATTTTGAGGAAGCTCTAGATCTCAACATGGATAGAGAAGTTCACAACCATGAGAGAGCTGATGGAAACAATGCCATTCCCGATAGGAGGGTTCTTGGTTCATACATAAACCCAACCTCTAGGAATTGTGGTAGCAGCATTCAGAAACCACCCATTCAGGCCAACAATTTTGAACTCAAACCACAGCTAATATCACTGGTGGAGAATCATTGTTCATTTGGTGGGAGTGCTAATGAAGATCCAAACCAACATCTCACAAAATTCCTGAGAATTTGCGACACTGTGAAGTCCAATGAAGTCCAGGAAGATGCCTATAAACTGCTCTTGTTCCCATTTTCACTTAGGGACAAGGCAGCTAAGTGGCTGGAATCATTTCCAAGGGGGAGCCTAACAACCTGGGATGAGGTGGAAAGCAAGTTTCTGGCACGTTTCTACCCCCCACAAAAGGTCAATAGGCTTCGATCTGAGGTTCAGACTTTTAGACAACAAGATGGTGAAACTCTCTACGAGGCATGGGAGAGGTTCAAGGATTTGACAAGGAAATGCCCACCAGACATGTTCCATGACTGGGTGCAACTGCATATTTTCTATGATGGACTTTCTTATGAATCAAGGAAGGCTGTAGACCATTCATCAGGAGGTTCATTGAACAGGAAAAAGACTGTGGAAGAAGCCATTGAAGTGATTGAGACAGTGGCTGAGAATGAGTACTACTATGCTTCAGAGAGACACAACACTAAGGGAGTCATGGAGCTGAACCATGTTGATACAATTCTAGCCCAAAACAAGGTGTTTGCCAAGCAACTAGCAGAGCTCACCAGGAAATTAGAAACAAATCAAGTGGCTACAATACACACACAAGATCAAGAGGAAGTAAGCACTGAAGGAGGTGATTGGGAAGAGGCCAACTATGTGGGAAATCAACAAAGGCAACCATATGATCCACATTCCAACACTTACAACCCAGGCTGGAAAAACCACCCAAACTTTGGGTGGGGAAACCAGCAAACCCAACCACAAAACCACAAACCTTACAACCCCAACCAACATAACAATTCCACATACCAAAACTCCAACCAAAGATCATACCAAGCCACACAAAACACTTACTCCCAACCACCATATCATGGCCAAAATAATCAACCTGCCCAACCTAATCCGAACCAACAATTTCAAGATCAATTAAACAGGATAGAAGGAATGCTTGCAACCATGGGTCAAGACATAACCGAATTGAAAGCCTTTAAGGAAGAAGTAAATTCTAACTTGCAAAACCAAGGAGCTGCCATCCAGAAGCTAGAAAATCAAATTGGGTATTTGTCTAAGCAAACCCCTGGGCCAAGCGTTTCTCATGCTGCCAAGGCTATTGCAAGGGAAGAATGTAAGGCCATAACCCTCAGAAGTGGAAAGAAGCTAAAGGAGATCTCAAGGGAAACCACAGAGGATGAAGCAAAGGAAAATGTGAGAGACAAGGAACAGGGACAATCTTTTACACCGTCTGCAACAAAAGAAAAAGAAAAAGAGGTCCTGAAGCCTTATACACCCAAAGCACCATATCCTCAACGTTTGATGAAAAGTGAAAAGGATGGCCAATTCTCCAGATTCTTGGAGATTTTCAAGAAGCTTCAAATCAACATTCCGTTTGCTGAGGCAATAGAGCAAATGCCACTCTATGCAAAATTCTTAAAGGAATTAATGACCAAGAAGAGAAGCTGGAGAAATGATGAAACTGTGTTGTTGACTGAAGAATGCAGTGCCATCATTCAACACAAATTGCCTCAGAAATTGAAGGATCCAGGCAGTTTCCAAATCCCCTGCATCATAAGAGAAGTCATGGTGGAGAAGGCCTTGTGTGACTTAGGGGCCAGTATCAATTTGATGTCTCTAACAATGATGAGAAGAATGAAGATTGAGGGAGCCAAACCAACAAGAATGGCCCTCCAATTGGCAGATCGAACTTTTAAATTCCCTCATGGGATAGTTGAGGATTTGTTGGTGAAAGTGGGAGATTTTATATTTCCTGCCGATTTTGTGGTGTTAGATCTGGAGGAAGAAGCCAAAGCTTCGATAATCCTGGGAAGACCCTTCCTGGCTACTGCTGGAGCCATCATAGATGTCCAAAAGGGTGAACTCACTCTTAGACTACATGATGAGCAATTGGTGTTTAACGTATTCAAGGCAATGAGCTATCCATCAGAATCACTAAAGGAATGCATGAGGGTGGATGTAGTGGACATTGCAGTACAAGAAACCTTTGAGGAAACAACAAAGGAAGTGGCAGAGGAGGAGTTCACCAAGGATATTGAAGTTAGTGACATCAAGGCTGCTGAAACAACCATGCCAAGCATGCCAGAGAGAGTGAAAGAAGAGAAGGAAGCACCAAAACTTGAGCTCAAAGCATTGCCCCCTAATCTCAAGTATGCATACTTGGGTAGTGATGAGAGCCATCCTGTTATCATTAGCTCTGCCCTGAGCCAAGAACAGGAAGAAGAATTGATCAAGGTGCTACAAACTCATCAAGATGCCATTGGATGGACCCTAGCTGATTTGAAGGGGATAAGTTCATCCATATGCATGCATAAAATCTTGTTAGAAGAGGATGCTAGACCCTCCATTCAAGCTCAGAGAAGATTGAATCCCGTCATGAAAGAAGTGGTACAAAAGGAGGTCATGAAGTTATGGCAGGCAGGGGTAATCTACCCCATTTCTGATAGCCCATGGGTTAGTCCCATCCATGTAGTTCCCAAGAAAGGTGGCATAACTGTGGTGCCAAATGAGAGGAACGAACTCATACCCACAAGAACTGTCATTGGGTGGAGGATGTGCATAGACTACAGGAAGCTCAATGAAGCCACCAGAAAAGATCATTTCCCACTCCCGTTCATGGATCAGATGCTTGAAAGGCTTGCAGGACATGCTTACTATTGCTTTCTGGATGGATACTCAGGCTATAATCAGATAGTAGTTGATCCAAGAGATCAAGAGAAAACATCATTTGTTTGTCCATATGGAGTTTTTGCTTATAGACGCATGCCCTTTGGATTGTGCAATGCACCTGCCACTTTCCAAAGATGCATGCTGTCCATCTTTTCGGACATGATTGAAAAATTTATTGAGGTTTTCATGGATGATTTTTCTGTGTTTGGAGATTCTTTTCCTAGCTGCCTACACCACCTTGCCTTGGTGCTTAAGAGATGCCAAGAGACCAACCTAGTATTAAACTGGGAAAAGTGTCATTTCATGGTCACAGAAGGAATAGTCCTTGGCCACAAAATCTCTAATAGAGGCATTGAGGTGGACAGAGCTAAGGTGGAACTCATTGAAAAACTACCTCCACCAAGTAATGTCAAGGCAGTTAGGAATTTTTTGGGACACGCTGGCTTTTACAGAAGGTTTATTAGAGACTTTTCTAAAATAGCCAAACCTTTGAGTAACTTGCTTGTCTCTGATACACCCTTTGTATTTGATAAAAATTGCATGCTAGCCTATGAACTTTTGAAGCAAAAACTTTCCTCTGCACCTATCATTGCCCCACCTGATTGGAACTTACCTTTTGAACTGATGTGTGATGCATCAGATCTTGCTATTGGGGCAGTGTTAGGACAAAGGAAAGACAATTTGGTACATGTGATTTATTATGCCAGTAAAGTCTTGAATGATAACCAAAGGAATTACACAACCACTGAAAAAGAACTCTTGGCAATAGTCTTTGCATTTGACAAATTTAGATCCTATCTCATTGGATCTAAAGTCATTGTCTTCACTGATCATTCAGCTTTAAAATACTTACTTGCTAAACAAGAATCCAAACCAAGACTTATTAGATGGGTTCTTTTGTTGCAGGAATTTGACATTGAAATCAAAGACAAGAAGGGTGTAGAGAACAAGGTGGCAGACCATTTATCAAGGATACCATGTGAAGAAGGAAGCACACAAAACACACATATAAATGAGTGCTTTCCTGATGAACAACTCATGGTAATTCACAAAGCACCCTGGTTTGCAGACATAGCAAACTTCAAGGCCACTGGGAGTTTGCCGTTGGAATTTAACAAGCATCAAAGGAAGAAATTGGTAAATGATGCCAAATACTTCATCTGGGACGAACCATAATTGTTCAAAAAATGTTCGGATGGCATACTCAGAAGATGCATATCAGAAGAAGAAGGAAGGAAAGTCTTATGGGACTCCCATGGCTCCACTTATGGAGGACATTTTGCAGGAGAAAGAACAGCAGCTAAGGTGTTGCAGTGTGGTTTTTATTGGCCCACTATCTTCAAAGATGCAAAGGAACTAGTGAAGCACTGCCATGAATGCCAGAAAGCGGGGAACCTGCCAAGAAGAAATGAAATGCCACAACAATTCATTCTAGAACTTGAATTGTTTGATGTATGGGGGATAGATTTCATGGGACCCTTTCCCACCTCATACTCAAATAATTACATTCTTGTGGCAGTAGACTATGTCTCCAAATGGGTTGAAGCAATAGCAACTCCAACCAATGATAATAAGGTAGTCATGAACTTCCTCAGAAAACACATTTTTTGCCATTTTGGGGTTCCAAGAGCAATCATCAGTGATGGAGGAAGCCACTTCTGCAACAAACCATTAGAAGCATTGCTTCTAAAATATGGAGTCAAACACAAGGTAGCCACACCATACCATCCACAGACAAGCGGGCAAGCCGAAATATCTAATAGGGAACTCAAAAGAATTCTGGAAAAGACTGTGGGAACTTCAAGGAAGGACTGGTCGATTAAGCTAGATGATGCTCTTTGGGCATATAGGACAGCTTTCAAAACACCAATTGGAATGTCTCCTTACCAACTAGTATATGGAAAAGCTTGCCATTTGCCACTGGAGTTGGAGCACAAGGCATTATGGGCCTTGAAACTCTTGAACTTGGACAGCAAAGCTGTTGGAGAAAGAAGGATGTTGCAAATTCAAGAGTTGGAAGAATTCAGAGCTGAAGCTTATGAGAATGCCAAAATTTACAAAGAAAGACCAAAGAAGAAGCATGACAGCAACATAGCCCCAAGGAAATTTGAAGAGGGACAAAAAGTATTGCTCTACAATTCTAGGCTGAAGCTATTTCCAGGGAAGCTAAAATCAAGGTGGTCTGGACCATTCCTTGTCACCAAGGTCTCCCAATATGGACAAGTAGAAATCATGGAAGAAAAGTCACAACGAACCTTCACTGTGAATGGTCAAAGACTCAAACATTACTTGGGAGATGTGGAGGAGAAGGACAAGGTTAAATATCACCTCAACTGAGGAAGCTGACCGTCAAGCTAATGACGTTAAAGAAGCGCTTGTTGGGAGGCAACCCAACCTGAGGTAATACTCCTTTGCTGTTTCTTTTATTTGTTTCAATAAAAAGGTGAAGTAGTTTCTGTGCATTGCAAAGAATTAAGTTTGGTGTTTCATACTAAACAATGAATTCGTGGATCAATAATTCAAAGGGGAATGTGTGACTCTAAGTTTGGTGTTCCACCATACAGATCAACTGAACACAACAAACTTTGAATTATATGAAAGGAACAACCATTCTAAGCAATCACAGAAATGCTTAAAATCCTTAGCAGCAACTTCATTCCAAGGAGAATTCAAGGATTCAAAGAGCAGAGGAGTAAGTAGGAGACTAAGTTTGGTGTTCACACACCAACTTAAGACTCAGACACTTGCCCATACATAGTGAGCTAACCACTCAAGTGCTTGAGAAGCAAGCAACTTCATCACTTTTTGCAGGAAAGGAAACAAGGATCTTAGAAAGAACATGAAGCAACAACTAGGAAAAGAAGGAGAAATCAAATTGTTTCCTGGCAACAAAGAGAAAACAAGAAATTTCACAAGGTGGTGTTGTTCCTTGACCATTCTTTAAAAGGCAAACAAAAGCATGCTTGTTCTGGTTTAAACTGTAATTGTTGAATCTTTCTGGAATGTGAAGTTTTTAGTATGAGTGTTGGTTTACTGCTTTGAATAAAGTGAATGCCTAGATGTTTGGATATAACTTCACCTTCTTAAACAAATGCTTTCCATGCTTGTTCTGTTTCCAAAAATAAAAGAAAAGTTTGAACAAAAGTAACTTGGCTCATTTAGTGACAAATCAAGTAGAATTAAGTGGTTGTATGCATGCTTGATTGTTTAGTCAGCTCACTGGAAATTGAGTGTAGAATTATCATTTTTGTGTAGAAGTTGAATAATGTCTATGGATCTTGATGAATAAATGTCTTTGGCCATAAAAAAGAAAGAAAAAGAAGAAGAAAAAGCCACTGAAAAAGGCAACCAAAAAGCAAAAAAAAAATGGAGAAAATAAGCTAGGCACCAATGGTTTGAACTTCTGAGACAAATGCCTGTGGTGTTTATGTATTAAGGATATGCTTGGATGAATAGGTTCTGAGGAGTGTTTCAACACTTGGTAACTTGGGTTAACTAACCCGGGATTATCAACCAAAAGTCCATTATCAAGAGCAACCTAAATACAAAACATTTAGTCACACAAAGAGGTGCTGGGCACCAATGTCTCAAGAAGAAATGTGAACTAAAATGCCTGTAGTGGATATGTGTAATGCACTGATAAGAAAAAGAAAATGCCAAAGGCTTGTGCAACACATGACACTGAGCAAACAAGGAGCAAAGGAGCTCTAAGAAAAAGAAAAACAAAGAAGAGAAAAGTGCCAAGGACATAAGAATAACAAGAGGCCATAGCAGTGTTTAATGGATGCAATGAAAAAGTGATAATCTTGCCTGATAAGAATGAAAAAGTGATGCTGCAACTTTCTACATAAAACCCTTCTGATGAACTTCAAATGCTTGCTAATATAGCCAATGTAATTGCTTTCTGTTTCATACTTTCTTCTCAAATAACTCAGGACTTGCTTAGGGACAAGCAAGTATTAAGTTTGGTGTTGTGATGCCAAGGCATCTTAGGCTAGTTTCACTAGCATTTTTCTGTTAGTTTTAGTTGTTTTATGCATTTTCTTGAGCTTAAAGTAACCAAGAATGGTTAAATGAATAACAAAGCAATGAACCATCCAAACAGTATGATTTTGATGCAAATTCCATGAGTTTTTAGTTATATTACTTGAATGCTATGAATGGAAGATTTCTCATGAAATTTTGCAAGACTTTGATGCAGTTGTTTGGATGATTTCAGGGAAGAAGAGGCTAAGCAAGGAAGCAACAAAATCAATAAAGGAAGCTTGAATATCACATGTGGAGTTTAAGTTCCAGTTTAAGCTTAAACTGGAACTTAAACTGCCAAGCCATATAATGCTGGGAACTATCAGTGGCGTTTAAGCTCTAGTTTAAGCTTAAACTGGAGCTTAAACGCCAAAATCATGAAAGCTGAGGAAAAGCTGAAAGTGGCGTTTAACCTCCAGTTTAACCTTAAACTGGAAGTTAAACGACAGAAATGAGAAATGCACCAGGGAGCCATTTCCACGTTTAAGCTCCAGTTTAACCTTAAACTGGAGCTTAAACGTGTTCGACCAAAATTCTCCTCCAGGGTTGCTTTCTTCATTTCCACGTTTAAGCTCCAGTTTAAGCTTAAACTGGAGCTTAAACGTGTTCGACCATTCCACACTCCAGGGTTGCTTTCTTCATTTCCACGTTTAAGCTTCAGTTTAACCTTAAACTGAAGCTTAAACGTGTTTGACTACTTTACCCTCCAGGGTTGCTTTCTTCCATTTCCACGTTTAAGCTTCAGTTTAACCTTAAATTGAAGCTTAAACGTGCTTGAGTTATACCACCTCCAGGAGTGTCCAACGTTTAAGTTCCAGTTTAAGCTTAAACTGGAACTTAAACGTGCTTCCACAAAAGGCATCACTGGAAGTGTCTGGCGTTTAAGTTGCAGTTTAAGCTTAAACTGCAACTTAAACGCCACTGTTTGAAAAGGTTTCTGGGCCAAAGATATTGCAGTTTAAGTTAGCATTTGAGCACAAACATTAACTTAAACGTACTCTGGTATGAAACCCAATTGAATATCATGGTTTATGGGATTGGGCCTGAAGAATTGATGAGTCTGGAATTTCAATTTGTTGAGTCATGTGTCATTACTTGATTATCACTAAGTTGGCGCAATGAATGTTACAGAATTGGATCAGCAGCCTCATCAGGATTATGGATCATAAACCCAAAGCAAAAGGAAATCAGGGAAAGGCCTCAAAGCCCAAGAAACACAACAGAAGCTCAATTTAGAAAGTGTATAAATAGGATAGAATTTAAGTTAGTGAAGGACTTTTGGGGATCATTTTTCGAGTTTTCATACTTTTTGTAATTGAATTCAGAGCTATGACTCACTAAACCCCTTTCATTGGGTTAGGGAGCTCTATTGTAATTCAATGAATCAATAATAGTTTTTATCTTCTTCTTCAATATTTTCTCTTGAATTTTGTTAGAAAGCTTCTCGATCTAATTCCATTGGTTAGTTGTCTTGGGAAAGAAACTATCCATAATTGGAATCCTTCGGAACCTTGGGAAAGGAATGGAGGATTCATGCTAGAGAAGCTTTCTCACAGTGAATTGGATTGGGGTTTGGATGGATATTGTGACATGTAATCCTACCAAATTGTGGTTCATGAAACTGTGTGGTATAATCAGTGATCGAGCATCATCTCTTCTTATGAACATTTAAACCAAGGGATTGGGAATTTGTTTGTTTTTAGAGAGAATTGGTAAGCCAAGGGATTGGGATCCAATCATATAATATTGCCAAGCAAAATTCAATGAATGCATTGGTTGAGGAAGGGATAAAAATGTTTTGATTCGGAGATCTCAATATCTCCTGAAACCCAATGAATTCCCCATTTCTGATCTACCACTTTTCTCTTTACATTCTGCAATTAAATTCATGCAATCACCCCGATCCCTTTTTAATTTCAGCAATTTAGCTTCTCGCTCTTTAATTCATGCAATTTAAGATTCCGCAATTTCAATTTCTTGCCATTTACGTTTCCCGCCAATTTTACATTCCGCAATTCTCATCTAAATCTTGATTCCGCTCAACTAGAACACACTTCTAATCCGAATTGCTCACTCAACCAATCCTTGTGGGATTCGACCTCACTCTATTGTGAGTTTTTACTTGACGATAACCGGTGCACTTGCCGGAAGGAATTTTTGCCGATCGTGCAATTTCCTAAAATCGTAGCATCAACACCTAATGAAATTGTGGAAAATCTATTAGTAAAAGTTGGAGAGTTTATCTTCCCTGCGGATTTTATGATCTTGGACACTGAAGAAGAAGGAAATAATTCAATCATCCTGGGAAGACCGTTTCTAGCAACTGCAAGAGCTATTATCGATGTGGAAAAGGGGGAGATGATCTTCAGAGTACACAATGAGCAAATGGTCATAAATGTTTTTAAGTCAATGCAACACCCTCCTAAGCAAGAGGATTACCTGAGAGTGGACATGATAGAAAGCTTGGTGGAAGAAATGTTAGACACTAAGCATCATGAGCAAGAAAAGGAAAAAAACCAAGAGAAAATAGAGGAACAAGTAGCTGAAATCTCTATTGACAAGGAGGTGAAACCAAGCAAGAAGGAAGAAGTACAAAAACAAGAACTGAAGCCATTACCCACCCATCTCAAATATGCATTCCTTGGCACGTCAGAAAGTTTTCCAGTAATCATGAATTCATCACTGACAAAAAAGGAAGAAGGAGAACTTCTTGATGTACTCAGAGCTCACAAGGATGTTTAGGATGGACCATTGATGACCTGAAAGGCATCAGCCCTGCAGTGTGTATGCATAAAATCCTCTTGGAGGACAATTCCAAACCAGTGGTTCAACCTCAGAGAAGGCTAAATCCCACAATGAAGGAAGTTGTCCAGAAGGAGGTAATGAAGTTGTGGAATGCAGGGATAATCTATCCTATCTCCGATAGCTCATGGATAAGCCCAGTTCAAGTGGTACCAAAGAAGGGTGGGATGACAGTCATTGTTAATGAGAAAAATGAACTCATTCCCACAAGAACTGTGACAGGATGGAGGATGTGTATTGACTATAGGAGGCTGAATGATGCCACACGCAAAGATCATTTCCCACTTCGCTTCATTGACCAAATGCTTGAAAGATTGGCCGGCCATGCTTACTATTGCTTCCTGGACGGCTATTCTGGGTATAATCAGATAGCGGTAGATCCAAAGGACCAAGAAAAGACTTCATTCACATGTCCATTTGGATTTTTCGCCTATAGAAGGATGCCGTTTGGGCTATGCAATGCCCCAGCCACCTTTCAGAGGTGTATGCTCTCCATTTTTTCAGATATGGTCGAAAAGTTTTTAGAGGTTTTCATTGATGACTTTTCTGTTTTTGGTGACAATTTTAATGCTTGCCTGAAACATCTAACTCTTGTCTTGAAACGATGCCAAGAAACTAATTTGGTTTTGAATTGGGAGAAGTGTCATTTCATGGTACCCGAGGGGATCGTTCTTGGTCACAAAGTTTCAAGAAAAGGGATAGAGGTTGACAAGGCAAAGGTGGAGATCGTAGAGAAGCTTCCTCCACCAACTAATGTGAAATCTGTTAGAAGTTTCTTGGGGCATGCAGGATTTTATAGAAGGTTTATCAAGGATTTTTCTAAAATAGCCAAACCCTTGAGTAATCTGTTAATGATTGATAATCCTTTTGTTTTTGATGAAAACTGCCAGCATGCCTTTAAAACTTTAAAAAACAGACTCACAACAGCACCAATCATCACACCCCCGAATTGGGAACTACCTTTTGAACTCATGTGTGATGCAAGTGATATTGCAATTGGTTCTGTGCTTGGACAAAAGAAGGGAAACTTACATCATGTCATATATTATGCAAGTAAGGTGTTGAATGAGGCTCAAAAAAATTACACCACAATAGAGAAGGAATTATTAGCTGTAGTTTATGCATTTGATAAGTTTAGATCATATTTGATAGGATCCAAAATTGTGGTTTATACTGACCATGCTGCCCTTAAGTATTTAATGTCAAAGCAGGATGCCAAACCAAGACTTATCAGGTGGATATTGCTCCTACAAGAGTTTGACATTGAAGTAAAGGACAGGAAGGGCACTGAAAACCAAGTTGCTAATCATTTGTCGAGACTACCATAAGAAACAAATCAAAAAGCCTCCCAACCCGTGAATGAAAGCTTTCCGGATGAACACCTTTTCCAAATCCAGCAAGCACCTTGGTTTGTTGACATAGCAAACTACAAAGTGGGGAGGAAGATACCTCAAGAGTTTTCTAAGCAACAAGTGAAGAAGTTAATCAATGAAGCAAGGAAATTCTTGTGGGATGAACCCTTCCTGTTCAAGAGATGTTCTGATGGAGTGATTAGAAGGTGTGTCCCTGAGAGTGAAATAAGGGATATATTGTGGCATTGCCATGGTTCAGCTTATGGTGGACACTTTGGTCTAGAAAGAACAGCTGCAAAGATACTGCAGTGTGGCTTCTATTGGCCAACTATCTTCAAAGATACCAGAGAGTTTGTTCACCAATGTAATGAATTCCAGAGAGCAGGAGGATTGACAAGAAGGAATGAGATGCCATAGAATTTCATTTTGGAATTAGAATTATTTGATCTATGGGGCATTGACTTCATGGGACCCTTTCCCCCTTCCTATTTTTTCAGATATATCTTGGTAGCAGTGGAGTATGTCTCAAAATGGGTGAAAGCCATAGCTACAACTACATGTGATGCACAAATTATCCTTCAATTCCTCAAGAAGCATATTTTCACTAGATATGGAGTACACAAAGGTCTTATTAGTGATGGTGGTGGTCATTTTTGTAACAAACAAATGGAGAAACTACTTCATAAATATGGAGTTATTCATAAAGTAGCCACACCATACCACCCTCAGACTAATGGGCAAGCTGAACTAGCAAACAGAGAATTGAAGAAGATCCTAGAATAGACAGTAGGAAGCACAAGAAAGGATTGGGCTAGGAAGTTGGAAGATGCACTCTGGGCATATAGGACAGCTTTCAAAACTCCCATTGGGAAGTCCCCCTTTCAGCTATTATATGGCAAATCTTGTCACCTCCCTGTAGAGCTTGAACACAAAGCCTTTTGGGCTACTAAACTCCTAAACCTTGACTCTGAAGCAAGAGGGGAGAAAAGGTTGTTGCAGCTAAATGAGCTGGATGAATTTAGGTTAGAAGCCTATGAAAATGCCAAGATATACAAGGAAAAAGCCAAAAGGTGGCATGACAGGAAGATCTTGAAGAAAAATTCAAACCTGGGCAACAAGTACTCTTGTACAACTCACGACTCAAGCTGTTCCCTGGCAAGCTTAAATCTAAGTGGACTGGTCCATATCTGGTAACTAAGGTTTTTCCTTATGGGAGTATTGAATTGCTAGACGAAGCAACAAAAAGTCGATTCACAGCAAATGGTCACAGAGCAAAACTGTACCTAGGAGGACAATGGGACAAGGAAAAAGAGGTTCAGAGCCTACAGCCTTCTTGAAGCAAAAATGAAGGATGTCAAGCTAGTGACAATAAAGAAGCGCTTGTTGGGAGGCAACCCAACCTGAGGTAGTTTTCTTTTCATAGCTTTTTCAATAAAAATGTTGAATAATTGGTATGCATTGCAAGGAGCTAAGTTTGGTGTTGCACACCAAAATAATTTAAGGGAGAATGAAAGATTCTAAGTTTGGTGTTCCACCAAAATCTCATTTAAAAACATTCTCACCTTATACAGAATGCTAGCTCCAAGCAACTAGACAATTCATTCAACCATCTGGTTAATTTTTTTTTTTTAGTTTTTAGTTCCATCACTTTTAGCAAGAACAAGATTTCACATATGGTTAAGTTGATGCATGAAAAATAGTGGCAAAGAACTAAGTTTGGTGTTCACACACCAAAGCAAGTTCAAAAAGCCATAATCATTTTTAGACTAACCAATTGCACAAAGGCTTGAGAAGCAAGCAACCTTTGAGAACTATGCAGGACATTAGTCAACCATTGAAGATATTGTGCATCTTAACTCAAAGAGAACACAGCAGAAAGAAGAATCAAAGGGTTGCAACTTCAAAGGTTGTGTCTAAACTTAATCCTTGCTGTTGTAAATTGTTTTGAATCTGGGAACCCTTATATATCTTGCTAAAGTGTTTACCTAGTTGCAAGTGGAATTACTTGTTAAGTATGCTGACCTGCATAATGCTTGTCATCCATCACTTAGCTTTAAATTTTGTTTTGTTTCCCATATGCTTAAATAAAAGAGAAATGTTTGAATTAGAGAGTAAATATCTAATGTTGCATAAGATAGAATGGAAGTTAATGGTGGTATATGTGTCTGATTAAATGCATAACTCATGAAATAATTGCTGCATAATGTCATTTTCATTGAAGTGTGAGCTAGCTTGCTGTCATAAAGGTTCCTATCAGTAAAGAAAAGACCCTTGAGAACAAAATAAAACAGAAAGAAAAGGAAGTGGAAAAAGCCAATGTGGTAAGAAAAACAAAGAATAAAGGCTGGACACCAATAGCTTGGACCCTAGGACACATGCCTGTGGTGTTCTTGTACTAGGATATGCTTGGATAAGTAAATTCTAAGGGGTATTTTAAAACATGGCCACTTAGATCAACTGATTTGGGATGGCCAATTGAAAGTCCACAATAAAGAGCAACCTAGCTACAGAACATTTAGTTATCCAAAGAGATGATGGGCATCAATGATCCTAGGAGAAAATAGTGAGCCATGTGTCTGTGGTGGAAAGATGTTGAGTAAAAATAAAGCCAAAAGCTACAGCAACATTTGACACAAAGCCTTCAAAGAAGAATAAGCTTGTTAAGTAAAAAAGGAAAAGAAAAGTTAGCAAGGGAGCAAGTAAAAAGTAGACCTTATAACAGCAAGCTTAGTAAGCCTTCGAGGAAAAGTGTATATTATGTAACAGCAAACAATAACTGAGTTATCATTGTCTACATAAAAACTCCATGAATCAAGTTCTACTATATGCCTAATAAGGATATGTTTGCTTTTCTTGTTCATTTCATTTTCTCTTAGTGTTGATGCTTGCTTGGGGACAAGCAAGATTTAAGTTTGGTGTTGTGATGACAAGTCATCATATACCCATTTTTCAAGCTAATTTCACTTGTTTCACTAGTCTTTATGCACTTTCTTGCATCCTAAGTAAGTAATTTGGAATGAAAATGCATGACTTCTTTAAATCAAACAACCACCATTTAATTGATGCTAAATCATGAGGTTTGAGCTAAAATTAATTGATTTTTAATAAATTATAAACCTTATGAGTTTGGAGATACTTTGATTGGTTGTTTTGATTTCTTGTAGGTGAAGAAAAGAAGAAAAGAAGAAAAACGTGGCTTAAGAAGTGTGGCCAAGGGAAGAAAATGGTGTGGTGAAAGAAGGAGAAGTGTGGCGCAACATTGAAGGAGGAAGCAACACTACTCTCCACAAGAGCACACTATCCTCCAAGAGAGCAGCATAATGAACCAAGCCTCCAAAACATCACTGCCCTGCCCTCCATAAGAGCGGAGCACAATTCTATGCCAAGGACCAAAGGAAGAAAAAATTCTGCCCTGCCCTCCTCAAGAGCAATATCGGGCTCCATGCAAGAAAAATTCAAAGGAAATTGCTCTCCTAGTGCTACCCATGGGTTTCGAACCCAAGACAAGAGGGGAAGGAAGTAGCGATCAAAAACAAGGAAAACAAGCCAAAATTGGCTTGTTTTTAATCTCCAAGAATCGAACACAGCACCTTGGGGAAGCAAGGAACTAGGCGCTACTTTGGTGCCAAGAAAGCCAAGGAGAAAGGGGCAGCGTATGCCCCCACCAAGTTTCGAACCAAGGACCCTTGGTTGCCTTGCTGCGCCGCCCACAAGAAGAGCAGAGCAGTGTTCCTTAGCATGGCACGGGCAGCACATTGACGCACGGCTAGGAGTTTGGGCGCGCACACAAATTGGCACGGCCAGCAGCAAGCACGCACGCTCACTGCCCTGCTCTTCGCAAGGGCAGGGCAGCATCCTGATGCTACACACTCAGCACGCACGCACGAGGCCTCATGCTAGATTTCCCTGCTCTGCTCTCCACAAGAGCAGAGCAACCTCATGGAGCCAAATTCTTCATGGGCTGAAAATTGGATTAAAAATTCAATTTAATTCATTTCTTCACCAAATCAAAAGCCCATTCAAATTCCAAAATCCAAGAATAGAAAGTGTATAAATAGGAGATAGTTTGATATAATTAGGACCTTCTTTTTGACTTTTGAACTTTTACATTTGGAGACTTCATTTTGAATTTTATTTTGAGAGTTTGGAAGTGAGATCTTGGAGAATTGGGAAGGAGAATTGATCTCTCTTCTTCCTTGTTCTTGCTTGAGCACTTTTTACTTTTCTTGTTTTGAATCTTGGGTAGAGAATTGAAGAAATTCTATTTCAATCTCACCTTGAGATCTCTTGTTTACTTTTTCTGCATAATTGAAATTCACATACTGCTTCATCTTCTCTTTAATTCTGCAATTCACTTCTCTTCTTTACGCTGCAACTGTTCTTGTTGGATCAAGGAAGGGTTTGAGATCTAGACTTGTTATCTAGTCTCTTCTACTCCTGAGATCTTGAACCCAATTTTTACTTGCTGCAACTTAAGCACTTGTTTTGCTGCAAATTAAGCACCAGTATTTCTCTGTTTACTCTTCAAGGCATTTTTACTTTTCTGTCAAGATCTAGTTCCATTGAATCAATCCTCTACTCTTCTACTTGTTGCAATTTAATTTTCCTTGATTAATTTCTGCAATCCCACATCCCTGATGCATTTAAGATTCAAGCAATTTAGATTTCTTGCATTTTAAGTTTCTGCAATTTATATTACTTGCACCTTAAGATTTAGCTCTTTTACTTTCTTGCTCTTTAATTTACTGCAATTTTCCCTTCCCCCTTTACATTTCAAGCAATTTAGCTTCTGTCAATCATAAATCACTCAACCAATACTTGATTCGCTTGACTAAATCAATCACTAAACTAAAATTGCTCAATCCTTCAATCCCTGTGGGATCGACCTCACTCATGTGAGTTATTATTACTTGATGCGACCCGGTACACTTGCCGGTGAGTTTTGTGTTGGATCGTTTTCCACACATCATGTGCCACTTATATTTTTATGCAATGTATCATGCACACCCTCTTATGTTTGGAATTACAATGTCTCTGTTTCTCTGTGTCTACATTGTTATTTTTTATTTTGCTTGCTTTAAACACATGTACTACTAACATTTCATTGTGTAAGACACTCATGATCCGTGTTAGCCCCATCACCACTGTTCTAATTGTTGCTTGAGGATGAGCAAGTATTTTGAAGTTGGTAGGGGAAAGGGAAGAATGGAAGGAAAATGACAACAATAGGGAAGATGAATTACAAGATTGTAAATTTCCTTTTCCTCTCATTTATTTCCAGCACCTTAAATTGCATGTTTGTCTTTATCTTCTCTGTTTACATGTGTGTATGAATAAGCATAGCCTGAATTTTGATTTGTAACATATTGCTGTGACATTATGACTACCAACTTGAATTCTGTGAGTTCAAAAGCAATAAATTATCATGATCATAAACAAACAAGGAATTAAAGAAGAACTTAGCATGTACATACAAGTATTGAAAGGCTAGTGTGAGTAATTGTCGCTCAATTGCATTAGATTTTATTTAATTGAAGTTTTCATCTAGTACATTTTGTGAAATCTTTTGAAATCATGAAAACCTTGAAGAAGCAATTGTATATTAAGAAAAGCAAAAGGGAAAGAATGAGAAAGCTGAAGGCTCTGAGTACCAATGACAATATCCTTGTTAAGTACTTGTGGTGTTTATGAATCTGGCAAAAAGCTTGAAAACAAAACACTTAGAGTCAAGGCTAGGCTCAAGTGCAAATGCACTCCCTCAAAGCTCAAGGCTTTGAGCGTCAATGATTAGAGAGTCAAGAAAAGAAAGAATGAGCTTAATGAAGTCCTTTAATTCAAATGCTTGTGGTGCTCATGTATCAAGTGATAATACTTGAAAACAAAGTATTTAGAGTCGTAGCTTTGTTATCAACTCATGGGGTAAAATACCCAAAAGGAGAAGCTAATAAGAAAATCAAAAGCTTGTTTCAAGGAAGAAACATAAGGAGAAGATTTCATAAAATGAGCTAGATAGGAGCATCAATCATTTACACTTCTTTTGTGATTGTAGCATGCAAAGAAAACTAGCAAACCATGAACATTGAGTTGCAATTCTTCTTACCTTGGGTTGTCAATCTTTATTGCATGATTCTTTTCTTGCTTGGGGACAAGCAAGGTTTAAGTTTGGTGTTGTGATGACAAGTCATCTTAGGCTAGTTTCACAAGCCTATTTCATTAGTTTTCACTTGGTTTTCATGCATTTATAGGCAATAAGTAAGTGTTTGGGTGAGAATTTCATGATTGTCTTGATTCAATCAAACATTGGTAATTCTATGCATTTTCATTAAATTTCTTGCAAGATTTAGTTGATAATATGAATTATGCAAGATTTGATGATTATGCCAAGGCTTTGATGTATTTGTTTATTTGATGATAGGTGAAAGGATGAAGGAGAAGGAGCAATAAAAGCACTAAAAGAAGAATCATACTCCCAAGGTGGCAAAAGAGTAGGAAACAAACTCAAAGAGCCTTTTGAGTTAAGCAAAGAGGATTTGCAATCCTGACCTCTTCAAACTCCAACAAGAATAACGCGAACTACAAAACTCCAAATGAGGTGATTTTAGTGGCATTGAAAAGTAGACATCTAGAGCTTTCCAAGCATATATGGCACTGCATAGTGAACACTAAATCTGAGGGAGAAAATATGCCCTAAAATTGCATATATGAACATGGTATCAACCTGCAGTAAGGACAGCTGATCTCTTCACCTTCCAAGGAGGATAACCTGCGCTGTAGAGCTTGGAATGACGCGATCTTAATTGCATTGAAAAGTAGACATCTAGAGCTTTCCAACCATATATAATAGTATGGGGTGAACCTCAGGGATGGGCCTCAGAAGCTGGCGCTAAGTTTGGCCTCCAAACTGCCAGCGCTCAAAGAGCATTTTCGGCCTCCAAAACAGCATGACCATGCCTTCTTCAAAGGACCATAACTTAAGCTACAGATGTCCCACTGATGCGCTTTCAGTTGCATTCAAAAGCTGACATTCAAGGCTTTCCAACGATATATAGCAATCCATATTTAGCATAAAATTGAAGTACAAATGAAAGGCCTCTTTAAGGCCCAAAAACCAATCACAAAATGAAGCCAGCAAGGTTTGAAGAGGAGAACCAAGCAAGGCCAGCGCTCAAATACTCCAGCGCTCAAAAGTGAGCGCTACGCTCACTAAGTCACCTTTATCGTGACTTTCACACAAGGGAAGCAAGAAGTAGCGCTACATTAAAACAAGTAACCGAGCGCTATGAAGGAAGGCTTGGTTCGAAGCGTGGGCCAAGGCAATTGAGCGCTATGTTGCTTTAGTTAACCGAGCGCTCCCCTCGAAGGTTCCCACACACCAAACTAACTTGAACCAAGCAATCTTGATCCATGCCTCCAAACCACTTAAACCAAGCCATCCGGATCAACTCTTCTTCAAACCCAAAGCAAGCAAAGCCCATGGACATGACTCAAAGGCACAAGAAACAATTAGATTAGGAATTTCATTTTAATTGTAATTTGTTTTCAATTTCATTTTTTATTTTTGTAAAAATCCTAAAAAATGGCATTAGTTTCATTTTAGAAAAAAGGTTGGCTCTGCTAGAGAGCATTAGGAGTAGGGTAGAAGTCTCTGGTAGAGAGCTTAGCTTTCTTTTCCTCTTCTGTAATTTTACATTTCTGTTACAATTGAATTCAAGTTGGCTTATGCAAATTTTCAATTTTTGAAATTCTCTGCTACACTTTTCTTTCTTACAAATTTACTTTCTGCAAGTTTACATTTGAAATTGTTGAGATCCAAATTTACTTGTCCTGCAAATCTGTAATTCTATTCTTTTGTAATTCAACTTTTCCATTGAGCTTGATATACTCTTCCTGCAAATCTGAGCAATTCTATTATGCAATTTCACATTCACATTGAGCTTGATTTACTTTCCTGCACCTTTACATTTTATGCAATTGTCCTGATTGATTGATCTATTGCCTCCTTTACTTTCGAGCACCCAACCCCTCTTACATTTGATACAATTTACATTTCTTATCATTTAAGATTCTGTCAATTTACATTTCTTGCTCTTTAAGATTCTGCTCATTTACTTTCTACAACTTTAAATTCACTGCTATTTACATTATGTTGCTTCAATTTCACTTCAATTCACCAATGTTAGCTTGACAAGACTAATCACTCACTAAAGTTGCTTGATCCATCAATCCTTGTGGGATCAACCTCACTCTAAGTGAGTTTTACTACTTGATGTGACCCGGTACACTTGTCGATGAGTTTTGTGTTGGAATCTAATTTCCAACCCATCACGTATTTTCCATACTTTGTGCATTTATCATTAATTGAGCCAATAACCATCATACTACTAATTTTTGAACCGGTTCCCTAACCCCTAATTTCATTAACCAATTAACTTTTCTTTTCACTTTCAAACTGACCCTCTCACCATTCTTTTGGTATGACGCTTATTAGGCTTAGTGAACAGGCATTGTGCAAATATGGCTTGGATTTTTGGTTTGTGGCTTTGTTTGATTTCTGAATCATATTTCTCGCATTCTAAGAATTCCGATTTCTTAACTCACTTCATGATTATAGGTCTATCCTCTTGTTTTCTGAATGTGTCATTCCTTGCTTTCTTTCCTCTACGTGTTTAAGTGTTTATATCCTGTTATTTCTATTTTTTAGGATGGCTGATAAAGGGAAAGCCAAGGTTACCTCTAGCAAGAGGAAGACACTTCAAGTGCCTACTCTTTCTCCTTATGCCCACTATGCCAAAAACCCACTAAATGAAGTGGATGAGGCGAACCAACAGCTTCAGCCCACTTACACAGCCAAGTTTCCTAACTTGTACTGTGAGCTACGCTTCCCAACCTATCGGAAGAAAAATCTGAACATTGAGAAGAAATTGGTCCTTCCCAATGACCTGAGGCACTCCATGATGGCCCGCATTGAGGGACAAGGCCTGGGCTTTGTTGATAGAGAATTGGGAAGGATAAACACATCATGGGTCAAAAAATTCTACTATAACTTCTTCATAGCGAATCTTGATTCAGTTTATCTATGAAGCAGTCAGATTCTAGTTAGTGAGGCTACCATTGAGGATGTATTGCATTGCCTACCTAAGAATGGTGCCACAGATGCTTATGAGCATGCAGAAGTGATAATGCAGTGTATGACCTGTGATTATGATGCCTTGAGGGAGGTAATTACCACACCGGAAGCCCCTTGGGTGATGGATTTAGACAACAAGAAGCCCAAGGGGATGCTATTTTCTTATCTGTCTAGGGAGGCTAGGACTTGGTGTAACAACCTTGGTTTTCAAATACACAAGATCTTTTCTAAAAGTACGGATTTCTCCAGAAGATCAGTAAGGAGAGAACCTTTGATATATCATCAAGTATCTTAATCCTCATTGTCATTATGCCATCTTTAAGTTAGAACCTTTTCTGAGGCAAGCTCGATAACGCAGTCACGAAGAACCTAGTTTTTGAACCGTATCGGTTAGGAGTTTTGATTCGGTTTTTCGTAAATAGTCTCAGTTTGACGAACCAGACTTGATTTATGAGAGAAGAGAGATAATAGGATGATATTATCATTATATTAGTATTAGAAGCTTCTTGAATAATATTATAAGGTTACCTGGTCAGTTTTAGTTAAAAACAGAAAACCGGTTTAACTGGGTTTATGGTTTACTGGTGCAGCTTAGCACCAGCACTCCCTAATGACTTTAGCAATGCTAAGGCCTCATCATACATGTTTTATTCTCACAATAAATATGCTACTAGTGTCATTTATGCTAGTAGCTCAGAAAATAATTTTTAGAGATGTTTTTACAAGTGTTCAGATACATCTAGTTTTAGTAGTTATACACCTGAGATATTTTAATATTATTTTAATCCACCTCAAAGCCAACCAATCAAAAATCACCCTACACCCCCAAGACACTCCAAGGCTGATCATTTACTCCCTTTTGGCCGAAAATAACAAGAGAGAAAAGAGAGAAACTTTTATGAACACTTAATCTTCAAAGCTTGATTTCTTCTGAACTAAAACTCAAATCAAAATTCCGATATCACCAAAATGATCCTCTCTTCTTCCTCTACATAACCATGTAACTTATCAAGGCTGGAAATAAGGAGAGATGGCTGTTCCTTCCCCTTTCAATTCGGTTTTCAAGGAAACATGCTTAAACATGTGTTTTCTTGATGTTCTTCCTTAGGAATCATTCTTAACTTGACTTGAGGGCCAAGAAATGTTAATTTCCAGCAAGTCTAAGGTGCGATATCCCTTCCTAACATGATGAGAGAGATTTGGTCAGTTGAGGGTTTGTGGATTTAAAGTTGTTCTTGATGTGATTTAGGAGGAAAAAGTGCTTTAAGAACACTTCAAAGAGTAACCGGATTTGGAGCAGCAAATCAAGGTAGGGTTTGACGAATTTAATCTTGATTGATTGTGTTTGAGTTGTGTGATTATGATATGGTTTGTCTGTGCTTGAAATTAATTGTTTGTATGAGTAATTCTTGTTGAAATTTTGGTGAAATTTTGATGAAATTTGATGAAATTTAAGCTTTAAAGTTCATGTTCTTGGGGCAGCTGAAATTTCGAACCCTAACCTTTAAATTGAGGTTCAATTTGTGTTAAAATCATGTAGAAAAGATGGGGTTTTAGTGGCTGGGAATTTATTTTGAATTTTGGTAAAAATTAGTTGCTGAAAAGACTGAAAAACGGGGAAAAACAGAGAAAGAATCTGAAGAATATGCGAAGAACATGAAGAACACTTTGAGTGTGATGAACAACAATGAAGAACAGGTTTTAGATCTTAGAAAGGGCAAGGAAGTAATTATTTTGGTGTTTGAGGGATTATTTGGTAATTTCTGAAAGTTAGGGTGGTTAAAGTAGAAATATTAAAAGTTACGGGTGGTAAAAAGTGAATTTTAAAGGTTAAACGTTAAAGTGGGGTAATTTTCGAAAATTTAATGATAAAATAATAAATAATAAAAAAATTTTTAATAATAATATTTAATTAAAAATAATATTTTAATAAAAATAATAAAATAATGCGAAAAAGACAGTTTTCTGTAAAAGCTTTAGAAAGACAATTGTAAGCGCAGAATCTCATAATTACCTTCATAAAACACTTAGGGAGTGGAAAGAACTTATTAGTGAGGAAAAGATAAATGAAAGATAACAAGTTAAAGAAAAGATAAAAAACCAAAGAAAAGTCTGTAAAGTTTTAAGGACAGAAAAACAGACAGAAATTAGTGAACGAACTAGGGCAACATAGTTAGTCATTGAGTTGCGAATAGGGTTAGGTATTATATAAAAAGTTAAACTATTTTAGTATAGACTTAATGAACCTATACTTGGGACGGGGTAACTATTCATATCGAAATTTACATAAGCTTTAAATACATACGTTAAGCAGAGAAATCAGAGCAGAATAGAGAAACACAGAGAACAGAATAACTAGAGAAAAGTAAAGAGATAGAGAGAAAAAGAGTAAATATAGATACAGAGGAAGAGTAATCAGAGAAAGAGTAAAGAGATACAGAGAACAGAGTAACCAGAGCAGAGTAAAGAGATACAGAGAACAGAGTAACCAGAGCAGAGTAAAGAGATATAGAGAAAAGAGAAACTAGAACAGAGTAAAGAGATATAAAGAGAATAGTAATATAATAAAGAAATATTTATATATATATTCTGTAGGGAAACTAAGTTACCTACAGCCATTTTCCGCTTCTCCAGAGTAGAACAGAGTATATATATATTTTCCTGCAGTAAGCAGAGGCTGTCTCAAATGAGCGGTTATATTATATGCGCATTTATTTAGGAACGGAAAATCATATCCGGGAAATCGGGATTACTCGTGACCAGATAAATGTCGGGATTGCGGGCAGCCAACCGACACATGAGCTCATGGCCTGTACTAGGGCTAGACATGCATCATTCTTGTCTGCGCATCATTCTCTGTTGCATTTCTTTCTCTATGTGTTCTATTTCTTTATGTTTGTCTACTTGTATGCTATTTCTGTGTTTTATTTTCTTGTATTCTTTTATCTGTGTTCTGCTTTCTATTTTTTCTATTTTCTCTATTTATATGTCTTCTATTAACTACTTCTCTATATTCTGTTATTCATCTGCCAAACCACACAGAATTAATGAACTTAACTAATAACCCTGACCCTACTAAGAACTCCCCAGTTCTTACCCCTTCTCTCTCCCTTCCCCCTTCAGATGGAAGCATGAGTACCCTTTCGTAGTTTGCTGACAACCGTTCACAAGAAGAGGATTCCGCTCTAGGTAGTCTTCTGAGTCTAGAGTGAATCTCGTTCTCTACTTATATGTATATTGTGTGAGACCAGCCACTGTCTACACCCCGTTTGTACGTGAACCTTAACCTAAATCCTATGTACGAGACTCCTGCTGTGTGGCTACTTGATGAGGTACCAGAGAGACGTCCTATAGCAATGTCTGATCGTAAAGAGGAGTAATAGGTTATGTTCTACCTTTTTATGACGTTCCACTTGACTTGAGTTTTGAAGGCTTAGAACGTATTTTCCCTCACTTTAGTAGTTTAGAGGGACTAGATGAGTATAGAGTCTAGGCTAGCCTGGGTGTCAGCTTAGGAACTTCTTGAACAGGTCATGGCCTGGGATGTTGTATGTATATATATGTATATAGATATTATTTAGCCATATCTAGGGGTGTTCTAACTAAAGATCTTTACTCTAATAAAGGCTGGTTCACGGAATGTTATCAACTGCTTGAGATGTATTTATGTATGGTTGTTTATGACTATTTTATCTGTTATTACTTGTGAATTGATCATGAATGATTCTGTTTGTTAATTCAAACATTTTCAAAAAAATACCTCGCAAAATAACTACGTTTTTAATAACGAATCAGGCTCATATAATACATAATAGATAATAATTAGGAAGACAAGTTGGTAACGCTCAATTTCCGGTAGGATTTAGACATATTGAAAATTGGGTCGTTACAATTTGGTATCAGAGCAGTTCGTTCCCAGTAGAGCCTGGGGAGTGGACTGACTATGCTTCATTGCATACTCTGCTTGTGTGTCTCATGCTGTTAGGGTATCTTCAAGATACATTTGGCATGAATGTCTATGTGTGCTCATTTTGGAAATGTTCGTGCCTTACTTGAAATATTAAGACTGATCACCTTAATGTTGATTGTTTGGTGCGGATAGGACCTTAATGACTGCGAATAGGCATAGTTTAATCGAGCTTCGAACGACGAATCGATGCGAAGCACAGCTATCCTCATAGCTGTTATGATCTCCATGGCCATGGCTATGTTAGATTTGGATGCTGTACGGAACGAACATTTGTTTCACTTGTGGGGAACTTGGACACTTGGCGAGGAATTGCCCAAAAGAATTTGCTTGGAATCCAGTATGAACCCAACAACAAGGTGGAGTGTTTGCTATGACTGCTGACGATGCTATGCAATCAGACGCCCTGATCCAAGGTCAATGTTATGTCAGAAATCGATTTCTAACTGTACTGTATGACTCGGGTGCATCGCATTCCTTTATTTCTTTGACTGTTGCTCGTGAATTGGGACTATATTTCTCTTAGTTGAACTTTGATCTAATTGTCTATACGCCTGCATCTCAAAATGTTTTGACTAGTTTAGTGTGCCTGCAAGTACCGTTCACTATTAGGAACAGAACTTTTATACATGATCTAATCTGTTTGCCGCTATGTGTAACGACCCAACTTCTAACATGTCTAGATCATACTAGAAATTGAATGTTACCAACTTGTTTTTCCTTTTCTGTATTATTAATTAATAAATATAAGCCTGTACGTTGTTAAAACACCGCAAATTTTACAAGTAAATTTTTTTTAAAACAACAATAATTTAAAGTTGCATACCCTCCATATATCAAGGGATAATTAAACATTCACATACATAAAGCAAAAGATAACAGAATATGGAGTAACACACTATAATATACATCATGTTACAGAAGTGGCTTAGTTATATAAGCATATAGCTATCGTACAACACCCCTAAGTCAGTGACTCGTATAGTATGTACATATATGTACATAAGACGCCCTAGGGCCTGGCCTGACCAAAAGCCCCTAAGCTGGCACCCAGGCTAGCCTAACTCTATGATATGCCTATTCCCTCTAAGCATGCTAACAAAAGTGAGGGAGACACTCTAATGTACTGAAGTTAGACTAGGCGTCTCAAAAAAATCTCCTCAATCCTAGTCCAGAGTACCTCACGAAATACCACCGGGCGAATGGTGATGCTCGCCTGCTGGCGCCTCGCCTGGCTCATCGTCATCGCTGTCAGAGGAGATAACTATGAAGTTAGGATCTTCCTCTGGATCTTCTTCTTCCTCGTCCTCTTCTTCTGCCGGAGTGATAGCAGAGGAACCACTGCTGGCCACAGGAACCATAAAAGGATAGCTACCAAACAAAATACAGTCGGGAGAAGGAGGTGGCGCCTCCATGATCTGGTCATACTCATGTCCCTACTGCTCATCAAAGACAGGAGGCTCGATCGGCTCAGGTAAAGGATCAAGCTCGGGTGGTAACACAGGAACACCCCACTCATCAAGGACAAAAGGTGCAAGAGATGACTCATGGATAGGCTGGGCAGGTATAGGCTCATTAGGTAGAGGAGGTTCAGGTGGAGGAGGATCGTCAGGTGGAGGAGGCATCTGCTCCTCAGGATGAGATATCCCAGGTCCGCCGGGGTGTAACCAAGATAAAGGAAAATCATAGGGTGCATCAGGATTAAAGTATGCTGTCCTAATAAGTTACTGGAAAGGTCTACCATGAACTACTTAATTACGGATACGAGGTACTGCACAGTAGATGTAATACTCACCGCGCACCGGGTCCTCGTGGATGTACGGTGGATCAATCTCGTAGAATAGGACTCCTGTGTCCATCTGTAGAGGTGTAAGGGGTAAGAACTGGGGAGTTCTTAGTAAGGTCGGGGTTTACAGTTAAGTTCATTTATAATGTCCGTGGTCATAGAAGTATAAATAAATGTAGAGTAATATGTACATAACAGCAACATAAACTAACACATGAACAAGAGAGAAAATAGGAAGTAAATGCACATTCACACATTAATATGCAATCACACAGTTATGCTCAAACAAACAAGGAATAGAACAAGAACACAAGAAGATAAGCAATAAATAATGCACAAACAAGTATGATGCATGTCTGTCCCTACTGCAGATAATGAGCTCATTTGTCGGTTTCGACCCGCACCCGACGCAATCCGACCCTCCAAGTCAGATAGGGCCTTCCCAGAACATAATCCCAGATTAAGTACCACATACCCACTACCAAGTGCTCTCGACATGCAGGGCTGGTATTTACTCAGGTCTCAATATACCGCAGGTATGCGAGTTAGGCCTCTACCAAGCATTCAGCTTGCAGGGCTGGTACAACTGTACCGCAGCCTGTCTGGGAAGCAACATCACAATACGGGCGTCCCCGCACAACATTCACAAGCATTGCTCGAAGGCTCATAATTCACATATAACCATACTTTCCATCACTTAGCAATCATCATAAATCAAGCATTACCACATCACAGAAAGCTCATTTTACAATTCTTTGTTTACTCTGTAAGGTCAGGTACACAATTATATCACTTTTAACTCCTTTTCTTTTTAACATAAACACAAGTTTCAAAATCTTGTTTCTTTACCTCATATACCTCTATATCTTCTCTTATACCTCTTGTTAGGTGTTTAGTAAAGGAAATTAGAGAATTCTGGACTCAAAACTGCCTTCCTAAGGCTTTTAGGAAAAACTGTCTTTTTATCAATATTTTATTATTATTAATTAAATAATACTATTATTAAAATAATATTATTAATAAAATAATATATTAATATTTTATTATTAAAATAATAATATTTTATTTAACTTTCAAAAATTGCATTTTGACCCCCGGACTTCTTGAAAATTGCACTCTGACCTCTATAACTTTTAATAATTGCACTTTAGCCCCTCAACTTTTGATTCATTAATTTTCAACCCCAAGCTTTTTAATAATTGCATTTTGACCCCAAAACTGCATGAATACACGTTTTCATGTTCTTCCAAAAACCAAAAACATTTTTTCAAAAGTTCATTAGATTTCTGCTTGATTTTCAGCTAGTTTTTCAATCTTTTCGGAAATCGATTTGAACCCAATTTTTATCAAACCAAAGAGAAACTTTTCAGCCATTAAATGCACATCAAATAAGCATCAAAAATCATGATTTTCATGGCTGGAATGTCACGTTTTCCAGCAGCACCAACAGCCACTTCAAAACCATCATAAACATGATTTTCAAGCATTAAGCAACAAGATTTCATGATCAAACCATCACACAAACACCCAAAATCAAACCTCAAGCAACAAGATCTGATTTAACACTTCAAGAACACAGCCAATCATTGATTAATTTACCAAACCTTATCACCTTTGCTGCTGTCCAAGATTGCACCAAAAACAAGCTTCCAGAAGAACTTTTACGCCTATTTTAACATCAACAACAACTTTAGAATCTTATGAACCATGAAGGCTGAAGCTTCATGATGATGAAAAGAAGGTTTTCCTCACCTTAAGGTAACTAGAAATCAAATTTTCTTGGAGCTTTTGGTGATTGAATAAGAGATCCTAAGAGAAAACATGAAGAAAACATCATTAGCTTAAGGAACCACCATGGCCGAACCTTCAAGGAGGAGGAGCAGCCTTCATACCTTGATTTAATCCATGAAAAGTGACATAGAAATGAAGAGGAGGAAGAGGTGAACACTTTGGTAAGATTAAATTTTTGATAGGGGTTCTGGTTTGAGAAAGAATGGAGAAAGAAGCTCAGGTGTTCATAGAAGTTTCATGGTTTTCTTTCATGGTGTTCTAAGCTTTTCCAAGAACAAAAATGATAGCCAAGCTGTCCAAGGGAGGCCGTGGCTTTTGGATGATGATTATCCAAAAGTTACTTGTCAAAATATCTCAGAAAAGGATAATTACTAAAACTAGATGTATTAGAACTTAAGTAATTACACTGCCAATGGATAAACATTAAGTTACTTAGTGTAAATGACACTAGTAACTGGATAATCATAAGAATAAAAGATATATGATGAAGCATTAGCAGTGCTAAGTTCATCTAAGAATGCCGGTATTATCCGTTACCGGTAGATTTCTAGCTCAATTATTATATTTCTAAACATAGATCAACATTAATCATAGTAGAGAAGATAATAATATAATATTTGGAATAAAATAATAATATATGAATATTATATTAATATAATTTTTCTCTCGAAATTCGTGACCGGCTCGTCACATAGAGACTAACTACGGAAATCAGAATTTTGAAATTCGGGCCCGAAGTGGCTCAAAAACGCAACTCTTCACGACGTGCCTTCTTAGATTAGGAGAGGTGTCCTGTGCAATCAAGCTGGTGACTCAGCAGCTTGATGACGCAGCACCTGTGCAGTGGAGGTGCTTATATGCATAGAAATTCCTAAAAATTCTGTAAAAATTCCGTTTGATCCCGAAAAAGCGCCGTTTCTTCGTGGCTATGCCGTTACACTATGTGGTTTAGAAGTTATTCTAGGATTAGATTGGTTGTCCAAGTATCATGTTTTCCTTGATTACGTTGAAAGAACTGCTGTTATTCCGTCTAATAGTTTAGATATTAAACCATTTCTGTCATATACTTTATATCTGAATTCTGTAAAACTTACCTTAGATGGGAGTGATTGTGAGGGGTACATTCTGTTAGCGGCTAGCTCGAATGACAGTAAATTCAGTTTAGAACGAATATGAGTGGCGAAGGAATTTCCTGATGTTTTCCCGGACGACATACCTGAATTTTCTCCTCAGCGAGAGATAGAATTCAGTATTGAACTAGTACCTAGAACCGGACCAATTTCCATAGCACTGTATCGGATGTCACCACTGGAACTTGCAGAGTTGAGGAAGCAGTTGGATGAGCTACTTGGAAAGAAATTTATTTGTCCCAGTGCATCACCTTGGGGAGCTCCAGTATTGCTAGTAACGAAAAAGGATGGTGGAATGAGACTTTGTATAGATTATCGACAGTTAAATAAAGTCACTATCAAGAACAAGTATCCACTTCCACAGATAGATGAATTGATGGATCAGTTAAAAGGTGCAACTGTGTTCTCGAAGATTGATTTGCGATCGGGCTATCACCAGATTCGAGTGAAAGAGTCAGATCTACCGAAGACTGCATTTAGAACTCGATACGGTCATTATGAGTATACGGTTATGTCGTTTGGACTAACTAATGCTCCTACGATTTTCATGGATTACATGAATTGTATTTTCCGTCAGTACCTTGATCAGTTCGTAGTAGTTTTCATAGACGATATTCTCTTCTATTCGAAGACAGAAAGAGAGCATGAAGAGCCTCCGAGGAAGTTATATCAAAGTGTGAATTTTGGACAGAGAAGGTGGCATTTTTGGGACATGTTATATCACAGAGAGGAATTGTAGTGGATCCTTCAAAAATTGAAGCAGTAGTGCAATGGGAACCACCTACGACCATTACAGAAGTTTAGAGTTTTCTCGGACTTGCTGGCTATTACCAGAGTTTCATCAAAGGATTTTCATAGATAGCCTTACCTTTGACTTACCTTACACGAAAGGAAGTTCCATTTATCTGGACGGCGGAGTGTGATAGAAGTTTCAAGATGCTTAAGGAAAAGCTAACAACTACACCTGTATTAGTACTACCCGACCCGCAGAAACCTTTTGAAGTATACTGTGATGCCTCTCATAAAGGACTTGGATGTGTGCTGATGCAAGACAAAAATGTGGTGGCTTATGCTTCCCGGCAGCTGAGACCTCATGAACGAAATTATCCGACGCATGACTTGGAATTGGCTGCAGTGGTGTTTGCTCTGAAGATCTAGAGGCACTATTTGTATGGCGCTCAACTAGAAGTTTTCTCCGACCACAAATGTTTAAAGTACATCTTTGACCAGAAGGATCTTAATATGCGACAGCAAAGGTGGATGGAGTTCCTGAAGGACTATGATTTTAAGTTAAGTTATCACCCAGGAAAAGCGAACGTGGTGGCAGACGCCTTGAGCAGGAAGAATTTGAGTATCTCTTGGATGATGATAAAGGAAGAGAAGCTACTTGCGGAATTTGAGGACCTTTAGTTGGCTATGACTGAGACGTCAAGGGGAGTCCGTTTGGCACAGTTACGTATAACACCAGATTTTAAGATTAGGATTCAGCAAGCACAAGCACAGGACTCAGAAATGATGATGATGCTGAGACGGGTGAAAGCAGAGGAACCAGAAGCTGTAAGACTAGATCGTAGCAGTCTCTAGAGATACAAGAACAGAATTTGTGTGCCTAGCTCTGGAGATTTGCAGCAAAGGATTCTTGTAGAAGCTCATCAAAGTAGATTTTTCTATGCATCCTGGAGTAACAAAGATTATCAATATTTGAAACAAATATTCTGGTAGCCGGGCTTAAAAAAAGAGGTAGATGATTATGTCTCAAAATGTTTAACCTGCCAGAAGGTGAAGGTGGAACACCAGAAACCGTCAGGAACCCTACAACCCTTAGAAATACCACAATGGAAATGGGAGCAGATCACTATGGATTTTGTCACGGGATTGCCAAGGACCTCAACAGGACACGATGCCATTTGGGTAATTGTGGACAGGTTGACAAAATTAGTGCACTTCCTTCTGATTCGAGTTGACTATACATTAGAAAGGCTGGCACGGATATATATTTAAGAAATCGTACGATTGCACGAAATACCTTCGTCAATTGTTTCAGATCGAGATCCGAGGTTTACTTCCAGATTCTGGGAAGCTTTCTAGAAAGCGTTGGGAACATAATTGCACACGAGTACAGCGTACCATCCTCAGATAGACGGACAATCAGAGCAGATAATCTAGACGTTAGAAGACATGTTACGATCATGTATGATAGAAACCAAAGCAGCTGGGATAAGTATTTGCTGTTGGTCGAATTCGTCTACAACAACAGTTACCAATAAAGTATCAGGATGGCACCATATGAAGCTCTCTACGGAAGAAGATGTCAGACACCATTGTGTTGAAATGACGATGGAAAAGCTAGTGTCTTAGGTCCAGACTTAGTGTAAGAAAATACTGAGAAGACAAAGGAGATTCATCGGAAGATCCGGACAGCACAAAGCTGTCAAAAGAGCTATGCTGATAATAGACGTAGACCCTTAGAGTTTAGTAAGGAAGACCATGTCTTTCTTAAAGTAACCCCGACTACTGGAATAGGTAGAGCCCTTAAGACTAAAAAGCTTAACCCTCGATACATAGGACCTTTCCAAATCCTTAAAAGAGTCGGTCTAGTAGCTTATCAAGTAGCCCTTCCTCCATATCTGTCAAACTTTCATGATGTTTTTCATGTCTCGTAACTTAAGAAATATATTCCCGATGAGAATCACATTTTACAACCAGAGACAGTATAGTTACGAAATGATTTGACATATCAAGCATCACCAGTTGAGATCGTAGAAAGAAGTGATAAGCAGCTAAGAGGCAAAACTATTCGCTTAGTCAAAGTAGCTTGGGGACAAAGAAGAGAAGAAGAGCACACTTGGGAACTGGAAGATAAGATGAAAGCTGATTACCCGCATCTATTCTCAGGTAACTGAAATTTTGAGGGCAAAATTTTCTTTTAGGAGGGTAGAATGTAACAACCCTCGTTTTCGAATACACGAGATCTTTTCTGAAAGTACGGATTTCTCCGGAAGATCAGTAAGGGGAGAAACTTTGATATATCATCAAGTATCTCAATCCTCATTGTCATTATGCCATCTTTAAGTTAGAACCTTTTCCGAGGCCAGCTCGATAATGTAGTCCCGAAGAACCTAGTTTTTGAACCGTATCGGTTACGAGTTTTGATTCGGTTTTTCATAAATAGTCTCAGTTTGACAAACCGGACTCGATTTATGAGAGAAGAGAGAAAATAGGATGATATTATCATTATATTAGTATTAGAAGCTTCTTGAATAATATTATAAGGTTACCTGGTCAGTTTAGGTTAAAAACAGAAAATCGATTTAACTGGGTTTACGGTTTACTGGTGCAGCTTAGCACCAGCACTCCCTGATGACTTTAGCAATGCTAAGGCCTCATCATACATGTTTTATTCTCACAATAAATATGTTACTAGTGTCATTTATGCTAGTAGCTTAGAGAATAATATTTAGAGATGTTTTTACAAGTGTTCCGATACATCTAGTTTTAGTAGTTATACACCTGAGATATTTTAATATTATTTTAATCCACCTCCAAGCCAACCAATCACAACTCACCCTAAACCCCCAAGACACTCCAAGGCTGGTCATTTACTCCCTTGTGGCCAAAAATAACAAGAAAGAAAAGAGAGAAACTTTCATGAACACTTAATCTTCAAAGCTTGATTTCTTCTGAACTAAAACTCAAATCAAAATTCCGACTTCACCAAAATGATCCTCTCTTCTTCCTCTACATAACCATTGGTGGATGAAATTGTGATAAAAGAGTTCCAGGAACTGTTAGAGAAGTTCACAACTCCGTTCAACTTAACCAGCAAGTGTACTGGGTCATACCTTACGTGAGTAAGGGTCGATCCCACAGAGATTGTTGGTATGAAGCAAGCTATGGTCACCTTGTAAATCTCAGTTAAGTGGATTCATAGGGTCAAATGTAATTGGATTAGATAATTAAAAGATAAATAAAATAAAAAAGGATAGAAATACTTATGTAGATCAATAGTGGGAATTTCAGATAGGCGTGTGGAGATGCTAGAATCCTCTCGAATCTCTACTTTCCTATTGCTTTCATCCAATCCTTCTTACTCCTTTCCATGGCAAGCTGTATGTAGGGCATCACCATCATCATTGGCTACTTTTAATCCTCTCGGGAAAATGGTCCTATGCACTGTCACTGCACGGCTAATCGTCTTGAGGCATCACCTTTGTTGATAGCTACATCCCATCCTCTGAGTGAAAATGGTCCAAATGCTCTGTCGCAGCACGACTAATCAGCTGTTGGTTCTCGATCATGTTGGAATAGGATCCATTGATCCTTTTGCGTTTGTCATCACGCAAAGCAATCGCGAGTTTGAAACCCGTCACAGTCATTTAATACCAGAATCCTACTCCGAATACCACGGACAAGGTTAGACTTTCCGGATTCCCGGGATCCTACTCGGAATACCACAGACAAGGTTAGACTTTTTGGATCCCCATGAATGCTGCCATCTATCTAGCTTATACCACGAAGATTCTGTTGGGGAATCTAAGAGATATGTGCCCGGCTTAGAGTAGAACGGAAGTGGTTGTCAGTCACGCACGTTCATAGGTGAGAATGATGATGAGTGTCACGGATCATCACATTCATCAAAGTGTTGTGCAACGTATATCTTGGAATAAGAATAAAAGAGAATTGTATAGAAAGTAATAGTAATTGTATTGAAACTTGAGGTACAGCAGAGCTCCACACCCTTAATCTATGGTGTGCAGAAACTCCACCGTTGAAAATACATAAGTGAAAGGTTCAGGCATGGCCGAATGGCCAGCCCCCTGAATGATCAAAAGACCGAATGATCAAAGACTAGAACAGTCAAAGATTAAACTATCAAAAGATGTCTAATACAATAGTAACTTATCCTATTTATACTAGACTAGCTACTAGGGTTTACATGAGTAAGTAATTGATGCATAAATCCACTTCCGGGGCCCACTTGGTGTATGCTTGGGCTGAGCTTGATCTATCCACGAGCTGAGGCTTTTCTTGGAGTTGAACTCCAAGTTATAGCGTGTTTTGGGCGTTCAACTCCGGATCATGACGTGTTTCTGGCGTTTAACTCCAGACAGCAGCATGTACTTGGCGCTCAACGCCAAGTTACATCGTCAATTTCCGAATAAAGTATGGACTATTATATATTGCTGGAAAGCTCTGGACGTCTACTTTCCAACGCCGTTGAGAGCACGCCAATTGGAGTTCTGTAGCTCTATAAAATCCATTTTGAGTGCAGGGAGGTCAGATTCCAACAGCATTAGCAGTCCTTTTGTTAGCCTTTTTTAGAGTTTTGCTCAAGTCCCTCAATTTCAGCCAGAAATTACCTGAAATTACAGAAAAACACAAACTCATAGTAAAGTCCAGAAATGTGAATTTAACATAAAAAGTAATGAAAATATCCCTAAAAGTAGCTTGAACTTACTAAAAACTACCTAAAAACAATGCCAAAAAGCGTATAAATTATCCGCTCATCACAACACCAAATTTAAATTGTTGCTTGTCCCCAAGCAACTGAAAATCAATTAGGATAAAAAGAAGAGAATATACTATAAATTCCAAAATATCAATGAATATTAATTCTAATTAGATGAGCGAGACTTGTAGCTTTTTGCTTCTGAACAGTTTTGGCATCTCACTTTTTCCTTTGAAGTTTAGAATGATTGGCTTCTCTAGGAACTTAGAATTTCGGATAGTGTTATTGACTTTCCTAGTTAAGCATGTTGATTCTTGAACACAGCTACTTATGAGTCTTGACCGTGGCCCTAAGCATTTTGTTTTCCAGTATTACCACCGGATACATAAATGCCACAGACACATGACTGGGTGAACCTTTTCAAATTGTGACTCAGCTTTGCTAGAGTCCCCAGTTAGAGGTGTCCAGAGCTCTTAAGCAGACTCTTTTTGCTTTGGATCATGACTTTAACCACTCAGTCTCAAGCTTTTGACTTGGACCTTCATGACACAAGCACATGGTTAGGAACAGCCTGATTTAGCCGCTTAGGCCTGGATTTTATTTCCTTGGGCCTTCCTATCCATTGATGCTCAAAGCCTTGGATCCTTTTTACCCTTGCCTTTTAGTTTTAAGGGCTATTGGCTTTTTCTGCTTGCTTTTTTCTTTTTCTTTCTATTTTTTTCGCCATTTTTTTCGCAAGCTTTTCTTCTTTTTTTTTCACTGCTTTTCCTTGCTTCAAGAATCAATTTTATGATTTTTCAGATTATCAATAACATTTCTCTTTGTTCATCATTCTTTCAAGAGCCAACAGTTTTAACATTCATAAACAACAATATCAAAAGACATATGCACTGTTCAATCATTCATTCAGAGAACAAAAAGTATTGTCACCACATCAATATAATTAAACTAAATTCAAGGATAAATTCAAAATTCATGTACTTCTTGTTCTTTTAAATTAAAATATTTTTCATTTAAGAGAGGTGAAGGATTAATGGAATTTATTCATAGCCTTAAGACATAGTTACTAACTACTAATGATCATGAAGTAGAGACACAAAACATAGATAAACACAACAAAAAAACCGAAAAGCAGAAAGAAATAAGAACAAGGAATGAATCCACCTTTAGTGGCGTCTTCTTCTTGAAGGACCAACAATGTCCTTAAGCTCTTCTATGTCCCTTCCTTGCCTTTGTTGGTCCTCCCTCATTGCTCTTTGGTCTTCTCTTATTTCATGGAGAATGATGGAGTGCTCATGATGTTCCACCCTTAATTGTTCAACATTGTGGCTCAAATCTTCTAAGGAAGTGTTAAGTTGTTCCCAATAGTTGTTGGGAGGAAAGTGCATCCCTTGAGGCATCTCAGGGATTTCTTGATGATGAGCTTCCTCATGCATCTCTTGAGAACCGTGAAGGGTCTCTCTTGCTTGCTCCATCCTCTTCTTGGTGATGGGCTTATCCTCTTCAATGGAGATGTCTCCTTCTATGATAACTCCAACTGAGTAACATAGATAGCAAATAAGGTGAGGAAAAGCTAGCCTTGCCATGGTGGAGGGCTTGTCGGCTATTTTGTAGATTTCATTGGAGATGACCTCATGAACTTCTACTTCCTCTCCAATCATGATGCTATGAATCATGATGGCCCGATCCACAGTAACTTCAGATCGGTTGCTAGTGGGAATGATGGAGCGTTGAATGAACTCCAACCATCCTCTAGCCACAGGCTTGAGGTCCAGTCTTCTTAGTTGAACTGGCTTGCCTTTGGAGTCTCTCTTCCATTGAGCTCCTTCCACACATATGTCCGTAAGGACTTGGTCCAACCTTTGATTAAAGTTGACCCTTCTAGTGTAGGGGCGTTCATCTTCTTGCATCATGTGTAAGTGGAATGCCAACCTCACATTTTCTGGGCTAAAATCTACGTATTTCCCCCGAACCATTGTGAGATAATTCTTTGGACTCGGGTTCATACTTTGATCATGGTTCCTAGTGGTCCATGCATTGGCATAGAACTCTTGAACTATTAAGATTCCGACTTGTTGCATGGGGTTGGTTAGGACTTCCCAACCTCTTCTTCGGATTTCATGTCGGATCTCCGGGTACTCATTTTTCTTGAGCTTGAAAGGGACCTCAGGGATCACCTTCTTCTTTGCCACAACATCGTAGAAGTGGTCTTGATGGCTTTTGGAAATGAATCTTTCCATCTCCCATGACTCGGAGGTGGAAGCTTTTGTCTTCCCTTTTCTTTTTCTAGAGGATTCTCCGGCCTTAGGTGCCATTGATGGTAATGGAAAAATAAAAAGCTTATGCTTTATCACACCAAACTTAAAATATTGCTCGCCCTCGAGCAAAAGAAGAAAGAAGAGAAGAAGAAGAAGAAGAAATTGGAGGAGAGTGAGGGGAGATGAAGTCGGCCAAGGTATAGTAGAGGGGTAGTGTTGTGTGAAAATGAAGTAGAATGGAAGGGTATATATAGGGAGAGGGGAGAGGGTAGGTTCGGCCATTTAGGGTGGGATTGGGTGGGAAAATGTTTTTGAATTTTTGAAGGTAGGTGGGGTTTATGGGGAAGAGTGGGTGGATGTGAGTGGTGAATAGGTGATTGGGAAGAGAGATTGAGGTGATTGGTGAAGGGTTTTTGGGAAGTGTGACATGGGGAAGAGTAAAATAGGATTAGGAGGTAAGGTGGGAATATTGTAGGTGGGGATCCTGTGGGGTCCACAGATCCTGAGGTGTCAAGGAATTCCATCCCTGCACCAAATAGGCATGTAAAATGCCTTTGCACACTATTCTGGCATTTAAACACCGAGTGGTGCACATTCTGGGCGTTCAACGCCCACATGTAACATGTTTCTGGCGTTGAACGCCAGTTTCATGCTTGTTACTGGCGTTCAGCGCCAGCTTTTCCTCTAGGCACATTCCTGGTGTTCAGTGCCAGAATGTTGCTTGTTTCTGGCGTTCAGCGCCAGTTTCATGCTCTGTTCTGGCGTTGAACGCCAGCCAGATGCTCCTTACTGGCGTTGAACGCCAGTCTGTGCTTCCTCCAGGGTGTGATTTTTTTCTTCTGCTGTTTTTGATCCAATTTTTAATTTTTATATTTTTTTCATGATTCCTCATGATCATGTACCTAATAAAACACAAAATAACAATAAAATAAAAATTAGATAAATAAAATTGGGTTGCCTCCCAACAAGCGCTTCTTTAATGTCAATAGCTTGACAGTGGCTCTCATGGAGCCACAAAGGTGATCAGGTCAATGTTGTATAGTCCCAACACCAAACTTAGAGTTTGGATATGAGGTCTTAACACCAAACTTAGAGTTTGGTTGTGTCCTCATAACACCAAACTTAGAGTTTGACTGTGGGGGCTCTTCTTGACTCTGAACTGAGAGAAGCTTTTCATGCTTACTCTCTTTTGTCACAAAGGGATGGCCATGTGCCTTAAACACAAGGTAGTCCCCATTCAATTGAAGGACTAGTTCACCTCTGTTGACATCTATCACAGCTCCTGCTGTGGCTAGAAAAGGTCTTCCAAGGATTATGCATTCATCCTCTTCCTTCCTAGTGTCTAAGATTATGAAATCAGCAGGGATGTAAAGGCCTTCAACCTTTACTAACACGTCCTCCACTATTCCATAAGCTTGTCTCAATGACTTGTCTGCCAATTGTAATGAGAACAAGGCAGGTTACACCTCAATGATCCCCAGCTTCTCCATTACAGAGAGTGGCATAAGATTTATCCCTGACCCCAGATCACATAGAGCTTTTTCAAAGGTCATGGTGCCTATGGTACAAGGTATTAAGAACTTGCTAGGATCTTGTCTCTTTTGAGGTAAAATTTTCTGAATCCAAGTATCTAGTTCACTAATGAGCAAGGGAGGTTCACTTTCCCAAGTCTCATTACCAAACAACTTGGCATTCAGCTTCATGATAGCTCCTAAATATTGAGCAACTTGCTCTCCAGTCCCATCTTCATCCTCTTCAGAGGAAGATAGTCTTCAGAGCTCATGAATGGCAGAAGGAGATTTAATGGAATCTCTATGGTCTCTGTATGAGCCTCAGATTCCTTTGGATCCTTAATAGGAAAATTCTTCTTGCTTGAAGGACGTCCCAGGAGGTCTTCCTCACTAGGATTTTCGTCCTCCTCCTCCCTTGTGCATTCGGCCATATTGATTATATCAATGGCCTTGCACTCTCCTTTTGGATTCTCTTCTGTATTACTTGGGAGAATACTGGGAGGAGTTTCAATGACTTTCTTACTCAGCTGGCCCACTTGTGCCTCCAGATTTCTGATGGAGGATCTTGTTTCACTCATGAAACTAAAAGTGGCCTTTGACAGATCAGAGACTAGATTGGCTAAATTAGAAGTGTTTTGTTCAGAACTTTCTGTCTGTTGCTGAGAAGATGATGGATAAGGCTTGCTATTGCTCAGCCTATTGCGTCCACCATTGTTAAAGCCTTATTGAGGCTTTTGTTGATCCTTCCATGAGAAATTTGGATGATTTCTCCATGATGAGTTATAGGTGTTTCCATAAGGTTCACCCATGTAATTAACCTCTGCCATTGCAGGATTCTCAGGATCATAAGCTTCTTCAGAAGCTGTCTCTTTAGTACTGTTGGATGCATTTTGCCATCCATTCAGACTTTGAGAGATCATGTTGACTTGCTGAGTCAACACTTTGTTCTGAGCCAATATGGCATTCAGAGCATCAATTTCAAGAACTCCCTTCCTCTGAGGCGTCCCATTATTCACGGAATTCCTCTCAGAAGTGTACATGAATTGGTTATTTGCAACCATGTCAATGAGTTCTTGAGCCTTTTCAGGCATTTTCTTTAGGTGAATAGATCCACCTGCAGAATGGTCCAATGACATTTTCGAAAATTCAGATAGACCATAATAGAATATATCTAATATGGTCCATTCTGAAAACATGTCAGATTGACACCTTTTAGTCAGCTGCTTGTATCTTTCCCAAGCTTCATAGAGGGATTCACCATCTTTTTATTTGAAGGTCTGAACATCCACTCTAAGCTTTCTCAGCTTTTGAGGAGGAAAGAATTTATCCAAGAAGGCCGTGACCAGCTTATCCCAAGAGTCCAGGCTATCCTTAGGTTGTGAATCCAACCATATTCTAGCTCTGTCTCTTACAGCAAAAGGGAAAAGCATGAGTCTGTAGACTTCAGGATCAACTCCATTCGTCTTTACAGTCTCACAAATCTGCAAGAACTCAGTTAAAAACTGGTAAGGATCTTCAGATGGAAGTCTATAAAACTTGCAGTTTTGTTGCATTAAGGCAACTAGCTGAGGTTTCAGCTCAAAATTATTGGCTCCAATGGCAGGAATGGAGATGCTTCTTCCATCAAATTTGGATGTTGGCTTTGTGAAGTCACCAAGCATTCTTCTTGCATTATTATTATTTTCGGCTGCCATCTCCTTCTCTTGTTCTAATGTTTCTGAAAGGTTACCTTTAGATTGTTGTAACTTAGCTTCTCTTAATTTTCTCTTCAGAGTCCTTTCAGGTTCTGGATCAATTTCAACAAGAGTGCCTTTATCCTTGTTCCTGCTCATATAAAAGAGAAGAAAACAAAAAAAGAAAGAGGAATCCTCTATGTCACAGTATAGAGATTCCTTTATGTTAGTAGAAAAAGAAAGGGGAGAAGAATGAAGAAGAGTGGGTTCGGATATTTAGGTGGAGAGAGGTGAAGAGAAGTGTTAGTAAATAAATAGTTAAATAGAATAAGAGAGAAGAGATAGAAAATTCGAAAATAATTTTTTTAAAAAAAAAAGGTTAGTAATTTTCGAAAATTAGAAATAAGATAAGATTAAAATTAAAATTTAAAACAAAAAGAATTTTTGAAAAAGATATGAGATATTTTCGAAAATTAGAGAGGGAAAAGTAGTTAGGTGATTTTGAAAAAGATAAGAAACAAACAAAAAGTCAAAGAGTTAGTTGAAAAAGATAGTAAAATCAAATTTGAAAAGATAAGAAGATAAGCGGTTAGATAAGATATTTTGAAATCAAATTTTTAAAAAGATAAAATTTTTGAAAAAGATAAGATAAAAGATAAAAAGATTTAATTTTTAAATTTAAAATTACTTACTTCACTAACAAGAACTTCAAGATAAGATTCTAGAACTTAAAGATTGAACCTTTCTTAACAAGAAAGTAACAAACTTCAAATTTTTGAATCAATCACATTAATTGTTAGTGTAATTTTGAAAATATGATATAAAGATAAGAAAAAGATTTTGAAAATAGTTTAAAAAAGATTTTTGAAAATTTTCGAAAAACAAAGATAAAATTGAAAAGATATGATTTTTGAAAAAGATTTTAAAAAGATAAGATTTTTTTTAAAAAAATAAAAATTTGACTTGACTTGTGAGAAACAACTAATTTTAAAAATTTTTGACCAAGTCAACCCAAAATTTCGAAAATTTGGAGGGAAATAAGGAAAAGATATATTTTTTTTTGATTTTTTAAATTTTAATGATGAGAGAGAAAAACATAAAAATGACCCAAAATATGAAAATTTTGGATCAAACACATAATGCATGCAAGAACACTATGAATGTCAAGATGAACACCAAGAACACTTTGAAGATCATGATGAACATCAAGAACATAATTTTGAAAAATTTTTGATGCAAAGAAAACATGCAAGACACCAAACATAGAAATTTTTAATGCTTGGAAAATATGAATGCAAAAATGCACATGAAAAACAACAAAAGACACAAAACAAGAAAACATCAAGATCAAACAAGAAGACTTACCAAGAACAACTTGAAGATCATGGAGAACACTATGAATGCATGAGATTTTCGAAAAATTCAAGAAAAATTTTTAAAGCATGCAATTGACACCAAACTTAAAAATTGACTCAAGACTCAAACAAGAAACATAAAATATTTTTAGTTTTTATGATTTTATTATTTTTTTTATTTTTATTAATTTTTTTTCGAAAATATTTTTGGAAAAACGAAAAAGAAAAGAAAAATTTTGAAAAAGTTTTTGAAAAGAAAATTACCTAATCTGAGCAACAAGATGAACCTTCAGTTGTCCATACTCGACCAATCCCCGGCAACGGCAGCAAAAACTTGGTGGACGAAATTGTGATAAAAGAGTTTCAGGCACTGTTAGAGAAGTTCACAACTCCGTTCAACACCAGCAAGTGTACTGGGTCATCCAAGTAATACCTTACGTGAGTAAGGGTCGATCCCACAGAGATTGTTGGTATGAAGCAAGCTATGGTCACCTTGTAAATCTCAGTTAAGTGGATTCATAGGGTCAAATGTAATTGGATTAGATAATTAAAAGATAAATAAAATAAAAAAGGATAGAAATACTTATGAAGATCAATAGTGGGAATTTCAGATAGGTGTGTGGAGATGCTAGAATCCTCTCGAATCTCTACTTTCCTATTGCTTTCATCCAATCCTTCTTACTCCTTTCCATGGCAAGCTGTATGTAGGGCATCACCATCATCATTGGCTACTTTTAATCGTCTCGGGAAAATGGTCCTATGCGCTGTCACTGCACGGCTAATCGTCTGGAGGCATCACCCTTGTTGATAGCTACATCCCATCCTCTCAGTGAAAATGGTCCAAATGCTCTGTCACAGCACGGCTAATCAGCTGTTGGTTCTCGATCATGTTGGAATAGGATCCATTGATCCTTTTGCGTTTGTCATCACGCCCAGCAATCGCGAGTTTGAAGCCCGTCACAGTCATTCAATACCGGAATACTACTCGGAATACCACGGACAAGGTTAGACTTTTCGGATTCCCGGGATCCTACTCGGAATACCACAGACAAGGTTAGACTTTCTGGATCCCCATGAATGCCGCCATCTATCTAGCTTATACCACGAAGATTTTGTTGGGGAATCTAAGAGATATGCGCCCGACCTAGAGTAGAACGGAAGTGGTTGTCAGTCACGCACGTTCATAGGTGAGAATGATGATGAGTGTCACGAATCATCACATTTATCAAAGTGTTGTGCAACGTATATCTTGGAATAAGAATAAAAGAGAATTGTATAGAAAGTAATAGTAATTGTATTGAAACTTGAGGTATAGCAGAGCTCCACACCCTTAATCTATGGTGTGCAGAAACTCCACCGTTGAAAATACATAAGTGAAAGGTTCAGGCATGGCCGAATGGCCAGCCCCCTGAATGATCAAAGACTAGAACAGTCAAAGATTAAACTATCAAAAGATGTCTAATACAATAGTAACTTATCCTATTTATACTAGACTAGCTACTAGGGTTTACATGAGTAAGTAATTGATGCATAAATCCACTTCTGGGGCCCACTTGGTGTATGCTTGGGCTGAGCTTGATCTATCCACGAGCTGAGGCTTTTCTTGGAGTTGAACTTCAAGTTATAGCGTGTTTTGGGCGTTCAACTCCGGATCATGACGTGTTTCTGGCGTTTAACTCCAGACAGCAGCATGTACTTGGCGTTCAACGCCAAGTTACGTCATCAATTTCCGAATAAAGTATGAACTATTATATATTGCTGGAAAGCTCTGGATGTCTACTTTCCAACTCCGTTGAGAGCGCGCCAATTGGAGTTTTGTAGCTCCAGAAAATCCATTTTGAGTGCAGGGAGGTCAGATTCCAACAGCATCAGCAGTCCTTTTGTCAGCCTTTTTCAGAGTTTTGCTCAAGTCCCTCAATTTCAGCCAGAAATTACCTAAAATTACAGAAAAACACACAAACTCATAGTAAAGTCCAGAAATGTGAATTTAACATAAAAACTAATGAAAACATCCCTAAAAGTAGCTTGAGCTTACTAAAAACTACCTAAAAACAATGCCAAAAAGCGTATAAATTATCCGCTCATCAACTGTGTAACTTATCAATGTTGGAAATAAGGTGAGATGGCTGTTCCTTTTCACTTTCAATTCGGTTTTCAAGGAAACATGCTTAAACATGTGTTTTCTTGATGTTCTTCCTTAGGAATCATGCTTAACTTGACTTGAGGGCCAAGAAATGTTAATTTCTAGCAAGTCTAAGGTGAGATATCCCTTCCTAACGTGCTGAGAGAGATTTGGTCAGTTGATGGTTTGTCGATTTAAAGTTGTTCTTGATGTGATTTAGGAGGAAAAAGTGCTTTAAGAACACTTCAAAGAGTAACCGGATTTGGAGCAGCAAATCAAGGTAGGGTTTGACGAATTTAATCTTGATTGATTGTGTTTGAGTTGTGTGATTATGATATGGTTTGTCTGTGCTTGAAGTTGATTGTTTGTATGAGTAATTCTTGTTGAAATTTTGGTGAAATTTTGATGAAATTTGATGAAATTTAAGCTTTAAAGTTCATGTTCTTGGGGCAGGTGGAATTTCGAACCCTAACCCTTAGATTGAGGTTCAATTTGTGTTAAAATCATGTAGAAAAGATGGGGTTTTAGTGGCTGGAAATTTATTTTGAATTTTGGTAAAAATCAGTTGCAGAAAAGATTGAAAAATGGGTAAAAACAGAGAAAGAATCTGAAGAATATACGAAGAACATGAAGAACACTTTGAGTGTGATGAAGAACAATGAAGAACAGGTTTTAGATCTTAGAAAGGGCAAGGAAGTAATTATTTTTGTGTTTGAGGGGTTATTTGGTAATTTCTGAAAGTTAGGGTGGTTAAAGTAGAGATATTAAAAGTTACGGGTGGTAAAAAATGAATTTTAAAGGTTAAAAGTTAAAGTGGAGTAATTTTCAAAAATTTAATGATAAAATAATAAATAAGAAAAAACTATTAAATAATAATATTTAATTAAAAATAATATTTTAATAAAAATAATAAAATAATGCAAAAAAGGCAGTTTTCTGTAAAAGCTTTAGAAAGACAATTTTAAGCGCAGAATCTCATAATTACCTTCATAAAAAACTTAGGGAGTGGAAATAATATATTAGTGAGGCAAAGATAAATGAAAGATAAAAAGTTAAAGAAAAGATAAAAAAACCAAAGAAAAGTCTGTAAAGTTTTAAGGACAGAAAAACAGATAGAAATTAGTGAACGAACTAAGGCAACATAGTTAGTCCTTAAGTTGCGAATAGGGTTAGGTATTATATGAAAAGTTAAACTGTTTCAGTATAGACTTAATGAACCTATACTTGGGACAGGGTAACTATTCATATCAAAATTTACATAAGCTTTAAATACATACGTTAAGCAGAGAAATTAGAGTAGAATAGAAAAAACACAGAGAACAGAATAACTAGAGAAAAGTAAAGAGATAGAGAGATAAAGAGTAAATATAGATACAGAGGAAGAGTAATCAGAGAAAGAGTAAAGAAATACAGAGAACAGAGTAACCAGAGCAGAGTAAAGAGATACAGAGAAAAGAGAAACCAGAACAGAGTAAAGAGATATAAAGAGAATAGTAATATAACAAAGAAATGTTTATATATATATTAGTTTCTTGATGCAACCCATAGGATGCCTAGTCAATCATGATGGGCAAGAAAGGAGAGTCTTAGGCTCCTACATCAACCCAAATCCAGGGAATTGTGGTAGCAGCATCCTAAAGCTGACAATTCATGCCAATAATTTTGAGCTGAACCCTCAGCTCATCACACTTGTTCAGAATAATTGCTCATAAGGAGAAAGTGCCCAAGAAGACCCTAATCAATATCTCAGCACATTATTGAGGATATGTGATACTGTAAAGTCCAACGGGGTACACCCTGACATCTATAAACTGCTCTTGTTCCCTTTCTCACTCAGGATAAGGCAGTAAAGTGGTTGGAATCATTCCCCAAGGACAGCCTAACTACATGGGAGGAGGTCGTGAATAGATTCCTTGCAAGATTTTACCCTCCACAAAGAATTAACATGCTGAGAGCTGGGGTGCAAACTTTCAGACAACAAGATGGAGAAACACTCTATGAGGCCTGTGAGAGATTCAAAGATCTGACAAGAAGATGCCCACCAGAAATATTCAATGAATGGGTGCAACTACATATCTTTTATGAGGGACTATCCTACGAAGTAAAAAAGGCAGTGGATCACCCTTCAGGAGGCTCACTCAACAAAAAGAAAACCATTGAAGAGGCCATAGATGTCATTGAGACTATAGCTAAAAATGAGTATTTTTATGCCTCAGAAAGGACTCAGAAGAAAGGAATGCTAGAACTCAACTCTGTAGATGCTTTGTTAGCTCATAACAAGGCAATTGCAGCACAAATAGCAGCCTTAACCAAGAGGATGGAGGTCAACCAAGCCTTAACAAGAGGGGAATGCATCAGAATCTGAAGGTGACTGGGAACAAGCTAATTATGTGCACAATTCATCCAGAACACCATATGACCAACACTCTAAGACATACAACCAAGGTTGGAAGAACCACCCAAATTTTGGATGGGGAAATCAACAAAACCCTAACCTGGACCACAACAAGCCTTATCCATCAAATCAGCATCCCAACCACAACCCCAACCATCAAACAGGGAACTATAGACCCTACCATAACTCACAAAACACATCATACCATAACAACCAACCCATACACAACAACCTCAATCAAGATGCACCATCCTTAACTATGCAACCATGCTAAATCAAGAGCAACTTTGAGAGGATGGAGGCTGCAATGGCACAACTGTTATCCCAGATTTCAGGAGCAGTCTCCACCCTCATGGACAGACAAGCACAAACTGACAGAAGGATAGATGCTAATCAAGAGGAATACATGTCAAATTTGAAAAATTAAGGTGCAGCAATCTCAAAGTTGGAAGCACAAGTGGGGATTTTGTCCAAGCAAATCCCACTTCCCACACACACATTTTCCAGCGTTACCATGGCTAACCCAAGAGGGGAATGCAAAGTCATAACTCTAAGAAGTGGGAAGGTCGTAGAGGAAAGATCCCCAAGCAAAGATAATCATGAAGAGGTTGCATCAAAACATGGGAACGAGGATGAAGGGGAGATCCCAACTTCACCTCCACCAAAGCTAGTCTTGAAGCCCTATGTGCCAAAGGCACCATACCCTCAAAGACTGAGAAAAGATGTGAAGGATGGCCAGTTCTCTAAGTTCCTAAAGATCTTCAAGAAGCTCCAAATCAACATACCATTTGCTGAGGCATTAGAACAAATGCCACTCTATGCCAAGTTCTTAAAGGAGATTATAACCAGAAAGAGGAACTGGGAGGCAAAGGAAACCATAGTATTGACTGAGGAATGCATTGCCATCATACAGAAGAAACTACCTCAAAAGCTGAAAGACCCAGGGAGTTTTCAAATTCCCTGCATCATAGGGGACATCACTATTGAAAAAGTTTTGTGTGATTTGAGAGCTAGCATAAATCTTATGTCCTTAACCATGATGAGAAGGATGAAGATTGAGGAAGCCAAGCCAACAAGAATGGCACTCCAATTGGCTGACAGAACATTTAAGTTTTCACATGGGGTGGTGGAAGACTTGCTAGTGAAAGTAGGAGAATTCATTTTCCCTGCTGATTTTGTTGTGCTGGACATGGAAGAAAAGGTCAACACGTCAATTATCTTAGGAAGACCATTTCTAGCTAATGCTAGAGCCATCAATGATGTGCAGAAAGGGGAACTAGTCTTGAGATTGCATGAAGAGAAAATGGTCTTCAACGTCTTTAAAGCAATGAGTTACCCCAAAGAACCCATAGGAGAATGCATGCTGGTAGACACCATGGAATAGACAGTTCAAGAAGTCATGGAAGAAGATCAATGTAGAGGAAGCATTGAGCTGGAACAAGCACCAGATGGAGAACTACCACAAACAACCATGAGGAACTCAATCATGCCAACTGCCACAGACAACAAATATGCAGAGTCACCAAAACTAGAGCTGAAAGCCTTACCACCCAGCTTGAAGTACGCATATCTGGGTGCCAACAACACTTACCCAGTAATCATAAATTCAAGTCTGAGTAAGGAACAAGAAGAGGAACTTATCCAAGTATTGAGACAACACAAGGATACCATAGGCTGGACACTTGCAGACTTAAAGGGGATCAGTCCTTCAATGTGTATGCATAAGATCTTACTTGAAGAAGATGCCAAACTTTTAAGACAACAACAAAGGAGGCTGAACCCAACTATGACTGAAGTAGTTCAGAAAGAAATGTTGAAATTGTGGCAAGCAGGGGTGATCTACCCCATCTCAGACAGCCCTTGGGTAAGCCCAGTGCAAGTAGTCCCTAAGAAGGGAGGGATCACTATTGTGGTAAATGAGAAGAATGAATTGATACCCACAAGAACAGTAACCGGATGGCGTATGTGCATTGACTACCGGAAACTTAATGAAGCCACCCAGAAGGACCACTTACCCCTACCCTTCATGGACCAGATGCTTGAAAGATTGGCAGGACATGAATATTTTAATTTCCTGGATGGATATTCGGGCTACAACCAAATTGTTGTAGACCCCAAAGATCAGGAAAAAACTTCATTTACTTGTCCATATGGTGTTTTTGCTTATAGGAGAATGCCCTTTGGATTGTGCAATGCACCTGCAACATTCCAAAGGTGCATGCTCTCCATTTATTTAGATATGATTGAGAAGTTCATAGAAGTATTTATGGACGACTTCTCTGTGTTTGGGGACTCATATTCTGATTGCCTATACCATCTTTCTCTTGTGCTAAAAAGGTGTCAAGAAACCAACCTGGTTTTAAACTGGGAGAAGTGCCATTTTATGGTGACTGAAGGGGTGGTTCTTGGTCACAAGATCTCAAAAGATGGCATAGAAGTAGACAGGGCAAAAGTGGAAGTAATTGAAAAATTACCTCCACCTTGCAATGTTAAAGCAATCAGAAGTTTTTTTGGGACACGCTGGGTTCTATAGGAGGTTTATTAAAGATTTTTCAAAGATTGCAAAACCCTTTAGCAACCTACTTTTCTCAAATACTCCTTTTGTCTTTGATAGAAAATGCATGGTAGCCTTTGATAAACTCAAAAAGAAACTCTCCTCTGCACCTATTATAGCACCACCAAGATGGGATCTTCCCTTTGAACTAATGTGTGATGCATCTGATTTTGCTGTTGGTACTGTTCTAGGACAGAGGAAAGACAAGCTAGTACATGTTATTTACTATGCTAGCAAGGTCCTTAGTGAGAATCAAAGAAACTATACCACCACGGAGAAAGAACTTTTAGCCATAGTTTTTGCTTTTGATAAGTTTAGATCATATCTCATTGGCAAAAAATTATTTTGTTCACTGATCATGCAGCACTTAAATACTTGCTTACCAAACAAGAATCTAAGCCTAGACTAATAAGGTGGATCTTGCTGCTCCAATAATTTGATATTGAGATTAAAGACAGGAGTGGAGCAGATAACAAGGTAGCTGACCACCTCTCAAAGATCCCACAAGAAGAAGAAATGCAGCAAGTAGTACTAAATGAAAGCTTTTGTGATGAACAATTGATGATGATTCGAGTAGCCCCTTGGTTCACAGACATAGCTAACTTCAAGGCTATTGGGAAGCTACCAACTAACATCAATAAGCACATGAGGAGGAAGCTAATCAAGGATGCCAAACACTACATCTGGGATGACCCTTACTTGTTCAAAAAGTGTACTGATGGTGTCCTAAGAAGGTGTATATTTCATGAAGAAGGGCAGGAAGTGTTATGGCAGTGCCACAGGTCAGCATATGGAGATCACTTCAGTGGAGAAAGGACAGTAGCAAAAGTGCTTCAATCTGGATTTTACTGGCCAACAGTGTTTAAGGATGCCAAGAAAATGGTGTCAAGGTGTGATGAATGTCAAAGAGCTGGTAATCTAACCAAGAGGAATGAGACGCCACAGCAATACATACTAGAGCTGGAGTTATTTAATGTATGGGGAATAGATTTCATGGGACCCTTCCCAACCTCCTACTCAAATAGCTACATATTAGTGGCTATTGATTATGTTTCAAGATGGGTAGAAGCAATCGCCACTGCACGAATGACAACAAAGTTGTGATAAGCTTCTTGAGAAGGAATATCTTCAGCAGATTTAGAGTTCCCAGAGCTCTCATTAGTGATTCAGGGTCACACTTCTGCAACAAACAACTGGAAGCACTCCTTCTCATATATAGAGTTAAACACAAAATGGCAACTCTATACCACCCACAGACCAGCGGGCAAGCTGAGATCTCCAATAGAGAGCTGAAATGAATCCTTGAAAAAACTATTGGAAGCTTAGTAAAGGACTGGTCTAAGAAGCTAGACGATGCTCTATGGCCTACATGACAGCCTTCAAGACCCCCATTGGGATGTCACCATACCAACTAGTATTTGGCAAGGCTTGCCACTTGCCAGTTGAACTGGAGCATAGATCTTTCTGGGCTCTAAAACTACTAAATTTTGATGAGAATGCAAAATTCTACAAAGAAAACACAAAAAGGTGGCATGACCAAAAGATAGCAAGAAGGGAGTTCACTGAAGGACAGAAGGTGTTACTCTACAACTCAAGACTCAAGTTCTTCCCTGGAAAACATAAGTCCCGATGGTCAGGACATTTCACCATACTCAAAGTGTTTTTCTTATGGTCATGTGGAGCTCATGGAGGACAAGACCTAGAGAACTTTTTTCTGTCAATGGCCATAGACTCAAGCACTACTTGGGAGGCTCCTTGGAGGAGCAGAGAGTGAGCTACAAGCTCAGCTAAAGATGAAGGAATGTCAAGCTAATGACATTAAAGAAGCGCTAGTTGGGAGGCACCCTAACACTTTATCCTTTTTGATTTAATTGCTTTTCTTAGAAGTAGTTTAAATTCTGTTGCTTTAGATAGTTTAAATTTTCAGTAATTAGGATTAGTTTACAATTGTAGATTAGGAGTTTTATATTAGCTTTGATAGCTAGAATTTCTTTACAGTCTCTTATTTCTTTCTAATTGGGAATTGCAACTTGATGAATGCATAACTAATGATGAGTGAATGGGCTGAGAACTAGCTAAAGTGCTTAAGTTTGGTGTGGCCTCTCACCACTTAATCTAGGCTTACAAATAATTAATAGTTTGATTTTAAGAGTAAGCCCAGAGATTAAGTTTGGTGTGGCTACCACCAATGATCACATAGCAGCCCAAGTCACCCAATTTGAAAGCACTTAATGCTTTGGGTAAGAACATGAACGTGATTTAATGAGTTCAGAGGAGTTGGAATCAAAAGAAAATGAAAAGTTTGATGTTATTCCACTCTTATGAACACATTAAATACGCAATGATGAAACCAATTTATTAAGATGCCAAAGAATTAAGTTTGGTGTCCAAGGGACACCCATCAGTTGCAATCACTTAATCGAAGGCGTGGCACGCCAACCTCTCAACCTCACTTAGGCGTGCCACTTGAGCAACCAGGCGTGGCACGCCAATGCACAAAGGACCAACAAGGGCTGGGTGTGCCACTTGGTATCGAAGGCGTGGCACGCAACCCAAGCATTGCACTATGGTGCCACTTGAAGGCCAAGGCGTGGCACACCAACAAGACAAGATCATGGGCCTGGCACGCCAACCTTCAAGCGTGGCACGCTGGTACAAGTTTTTCAGAGAAGATGAAAGAGGCTAATTACATGGGGCGTGCCACTTGGTATCGAAGGTGTGGGCACGCCATTCACTATTCTTCACTTAGGCGTGCCACTTGAGCAACCAGGCGTGGCACGCCAGTCATTCAGAGGGCAAAGAAGCATTGAGGCATGCCACGCCAAATAGAGGAACCACTCACTCACAAAGGGGCGTGGCACGCAGACCATGGGCGTGCCACGCTAGTACAACTTTCAGAGGAGCTTAGCCAAGCACACAACAAGGGCGTGGCACACCAGACCCTGGGTGTGCCACGCTAGTTCAAGTTTCCAAAGGCAAAGGAAAGTGGAAAAGGCAAGGGCGTGCCACTTGAGTTCGAAGGCATGACACGCAACACAAGAAATCCACTATGGCGTGCCACTTGAGTTCGAGGCGTGGCACGCCAATGTTGATAGAAGCTGAGCGTGCCACTTGAAGGATTGGGCTGCACGCCAAGCTATCGAAGGGCACGTGACACGCCAGCAAAACGCCAGCCACACGCCAGCTGGGAAGTCAGCTTATTGAGTATTCTCTTTTTCCTTCAAAATGTAATTTTCTTTTTCACTTTTGAATTCTTTTCTTTACTAGGGTGTATAATAGCCCCCAAGGTACTGAAGAAGGGATTAAGCAGTTAGTTTTAGATTCCTTTTTATATTCCACTTTGAGTACTTTTCAAGCTATGAGTAGCTAACTTTCCTCTCATTGGAGCCAGGAGCTCTTAGTTTGTAAGGCTGCGTAATCTGCTGTACTTGTAGGTCGATCTCGGACGAGATCTTTCGTGCTGGTCGGAACTGATGTGTCCGGTTGTGAATAGCGGCCGGAGCTGGTGTGTCTGACTTGTGGACTGAATGTGCTGCTGATCCTTTGTCACCGATGGCGGGGGTACCTGCAGGGGACTCCGATGCTTAAGTTAGCAAGGGGATTAAGCAGGTATTGAGTAGAATCAGAGTATGAGTTATACCTGGGTGCTCCAGTGTATTTATAATGGTGAGATGTGGCCTTCTGTGGATAAGATAAGTTAGTTATCTTATCTTATCTTATCTTTTATCTTTAAGTGAGGTCATCTTATCTTTAAGGGAACCGCCCTTCTCGTTGTAGGCTTGGGCCGCTTTAGGATTTGGGACGTGTTCCTCTATTTGGGCCTTCCTTGGGCTTTCGTAGGGACTTGACCGAGATCTTTGGGAAGAGGTCGGGTTGTCCTGACCTGAAGAGATCGGTCGCTTTGTCTGTCGAACATCCCGGGTCGGTCATTTGACCCAGGGTATGAATAGTGCCCCTGCTTGAGCTCGGTCTTCTTTTTTGAGGTCAAATCTTTGACTTCGGTCCTTCTTTGGTGAAGCCGAACTCAAGCATTTTGTCGATTCCTTTG